>NC_085087.1:2013020-2240520 GCF_963422355.1 Corticium candelabrum | reverse complement strand
CGACCAGCTGTTGACATGTGACCTTTTTTCATAGCCAAATCAAATGCAGTCTTACCATACTAACCATATACAATTCATATTAGCAATGTGTTGTCCAACAAGCAATCAATACAATACAACTGCCAGCAGACTATCCATCACTACTCATAATACAACACCATGTCTGCTAGTAAAACACTCATCTACATCTCCTGCTGCAGCATACACACAATCAACACTTTCTAATCGAATATCAAATCATCTCCAACTCTCTCTCCTACACTTGACACACTTTCAACTTCACATAATTTTTCTTACAATAAACGAGATCTACTCAAATACCATTACAAAACAAATCAAGTTATGCTAATCAACATTTTTGTTTCTATGTGTTTGCAATGTTTGAAATTGGTCAATGTTGCCTAGTAAGCGTCAATCAAATAGGAAAGTCTTTGTGGTTAATTATATTCTACAATGTCATCTCATTGATTTGGTTCAATAAAAGTCAATCTTAATTAATTACTAAAACATGCACAGATGGAGATGTCAAGTATGTAGGAACTTGACACACCACACCACACCACACACACACACACACACACACACACACACACACACACACACACACACACACACACACACACACACACACACACACACACACAGACACACCAGTTTGGCAGACTACTAAACTTAAGGCTACTATTAGTAAATGTTTATGTAACAAGGTGTTTAATAAGTGAGATCTCCTATTCAGTCTTTGTTTATTACCCGAGCCGAAAAAGCACTAACACCAGCCTTAGATGACTCCATGACTCGCCACACGTCCATGCATGTGCTCATTGTCACAAGAGTGGATGAGGCCAATTATCTAAGTGTTGCATGACACACAAATGATTAGTGGTGCTATGTCAACAACACAACACAAGCTGTTTTGACATGTGGTGTCTAAAAGTGATGTCAACATGACCTTGTATCTCATGACGTATTTGCATCCTTGTACACCTACTACACCACTCTCCTCTGCTCCTCCATCTTTACTTACTGTATTTCTTTGATTAAATGCTGTGGCATTTATTTTTAGCTAAGGTTCCAACTGCAGCGTTAATTTTTTAGATAGGGTTCCAACTGCAGCGTTTATTTGAGGGTAATTTATATTTTATCTGTACTCTCAGCTGCGACATTTAAACGAGGTTGTAGTGCACGTGCTGTCGAGTTGAAACTGCTTTTATCTGGCATGGTCGTTATGTCAATCCATCTTCCTGTTTGGCCGTAAATCCACAAAGACAGCTGACATACGTATACATATAAATAAACACATATCACAACATTTAATTACTATGAGAAAAGAGAGGCTCTCTTCGCTCGCCAATTACCCTTGCTACACGTGTGCCCAAAAGTTTAAGTTTTACCATTAAAGAAGAACTCTCACCAAATACTAAAACTTGTTGAAAGAAAGATACAAGACCTGGTATCTTCCTGCAGGAAACCTACAGTGCCGACAGTTACAGAAGTAGAAAATCGGCAACGACTTGTTCAGACAATTCCCCGTATGTACACAAAGTCGTACTCTCTCGAAGTAACTACTTTAGGTCTAACCATACCAAGTACTTCTAACGCACCCAACATTCAGCGAGACATGATCTATGAGCTAATCTAAGAAGGGCCTCCTTCTGAGGTTGTATTGCCACAGTCGATACTTGCGTGATAACTTTGGGGTTCCAGTTTGCTCTAGTCAATAAATCACAACTTGACACCATATGTCTCACAATCCTTACCTTGAAATGTGCACAGATATTGGTCTTCCTTGCTAACCAACAATCAGAGGTACACATATGCCACATACGGGTACTAAACACACCTACGCAGGTAATTTCAATGCTTTATTTCTTCGTTACGGTAAACTTCTGCAGTAAACGGTTGCAAAGGGTTGTGTCAAGAAGTGACAGCTTTCATCTGAGAGATAGATGATTTTGGTGAGAGTTCTCCTTTAATTAATAAATTTACGATTTATAATTAGCAAATACTTTTCATACATCACATCAACACATACAACAGTTCAACTGCAACACATGAAAACACTCACGTCATTTTTCTGTTTAATATTTGCTTTAGCTGATAATAGAATATCAACTATTTCATCATCACCCTTCAATGCTGCCCATATTAGAGCAGTTTGACTCTGTAATAACAATAATTGTGTTTTATTGTTTGTCTCTACTGTAATATCCGTCCTAACACAAATCTCATCACATCATATAAATCTCATTCTCTTCATTCATTCATTCATTCACTATCAACACTTACAAATTCATTAGTTCTGTTAACGTCTGCCCCTCTAGACAACAAAAGCTCAACTAATGACTTGGAGCCATTCATACAAGCTATCATCAGTGAAGTGTATCCCTACATTAGAGTGAATTGTTATGAACAACAATAAAACGAGTCACTCAATCAATAACATACAAGTCCATAAGGCGCATCCACTTCAGCTCCTTGATCCAAGAGAACTTCAACCTCATCACGTGACTTTCTGTCAACAGCGCCTCTTAGTTTGTTATTCAATCTTGTAATGTCTCTCTCACTCATTCTAACATAACAGTAACACATCAATAACAATAAATCCTTCCAATTTCATTCACAAACGACATTTCACTCAACACGCGCTCTCAATACAATCACTACACACACATCTCAACCTTTCACTCACATCTAATCAAAACATTTCTTTCTACCCAATCTCAATCTCCCTTCCTACTCACTCTAACTTTATTCTCACCTTCAAACGTAAATTTCGACCTCTCTCTCTCTCTCTGCCCTCCACTCGACGACGACGTATTGAAGCGTTGATCGTCTTATTAGAGTCTTATGACCTGCAATCACGAGTGTTGAGCTACTCAAACGCAGGTGCAGCTTGACAATACGTCATCCGTTCAATTTTAGATCTTGACTCATCCTCGCGTGACTTAACTTACGATCACATGACTTTTTATAATCACGTGACTTTCTCACACTTATAATCGCTAATTTTTCTAATGGTTACGTGAAAACGTAAGACGTAACGTACATATTCATTCATAGCCGTGTAGACGATTATTAGATTACGAACAAATAATCATGCTGGAGCATTTGTTGTTGTTGTTGTTGTTGTTGTTGACAGACAGATTAAGAGAAACAGACAAACAGACAAAGAGGACAGATAAAAGGATAGATGGACAGACAAACAGACAGACAAACAGACAGACAAACAGACAAATAAGCAGACAGAGTGACAAACAGATGACTTAGAAATAGAGAGGTGGACAGACGGACAGACAGACAGACAAACAGACAGACAAACAGATGACTTAGAAATTGACAGACGGAGAGACAGACAGACATACAGACAGATTGCTATATTTGAACTCTTACTCTACCAATAACAATTGCTAAATTTACAGACAAACAGACAGACAAACAGACAAACAGACAGAAGGCAAGGTGCAGGCTCTTGGTTGTCTGCTATTCCAAATTCAGGGAATCTCGCACCTAAGTTAAACCCCGAATTTCCGTTGGCGGCTTACTTGAGACTTGGAATTCCCTTGCCTTTGTGTGATAATATTCAGACGTGTGACTGTAGACGAGCAACTGGTGACTCAAGCGGATATCTTTAGATTACATGCAAAACAGGGGGTGGCCCTGTGTGGTCACATGACTTGATCATGTCTGTGTGGTCAGAGTGTCTAAACAATCTCAAAATTCAACACAAAAAAGCCAAAAGATAGATATGCAACATCTGACAGCCGCCGAGACATTGTTGTTTTGATACTGGTGTATTGGTTCCAACGTAGAGTTAGATGTAGCACTTGCCCACCCGTGGAGTTCGGACATATTTCCAACGTCAGCCACTATGGAGGGAGCAGCCGCTGCTAGAAGGGAAGACAGGAAGTTGGCTCGCTATGAAAAAGACAAACATCCTGGTGGGTTGTCTGTGAGATCGAGTGGTTCCACTAACCTTGAAACATTTTGGAAGATGGGGGCAAGAAGACAGAGACCTATCTAGATGACCTGTCAAAACGATCAAAGGATGACCTTGGAAAATCAAACAGCGCAGAGTTTAGAGACTATTGGCGTCAAAGAAGTGCCATTCAATTGCAACGTTGCAATGCCAATGTATTTCTGAAGAAAATCAGTAATGCCTTTTCGGGACAGGCCAAGTGCCCAGACTTGTAGATGCTCTATAGAAAAGGAATCACATGATCCCTTTTAAACAATTAGTAGTTAAATATATATTAAATTTAGTTGTTAGTTGTTACCCGAGGCCCGGATTTCTGGGTGAAGGGTATAGTAGTCGTTCGACGACCCAACGACCCAGCGACCGACCGTATATATAGTTGGTTAGCGGAGATGCAAATGAAGCTATTCCGACCAATAGACGAGAAGTGGTGTCATTACTGACCAATAGACGAACGTGATGTCATCATGAGGCTCCACCTCTCTTTGTTTGGTAGCTGCTAGCGAGAATTCGGCCATCGGGCGTCCGTCCTGTACATGATGTTTAGTCCTTTGCTTTAAGGATTTAGGAGATAGAAAAATGCCTATAGTTTACATTTGCACGTGTATCTTTCCCTAACAACAACCTTCAACAGAAATTTGGCGCTTGACGGGAATTTTCGAAGGAGAACGTGCATTGTCCATGACAGCGTCTGTTTGTGGGACGAAGCGGCTCGGCTGACCTGTAAGTACGCTAGTGCGTCTCTATTCATTTCTGTTTTACGGTATCCAAAGTCAGAGCGGACAGACGCGTAATAATCTACATGTGCACGTGCATGTTTTCCCACATCAAAATGAAGGCGTGGCCGTGGAGAGTGGGCGGAGCCCGGTCTAGCCCATCATGGTTCAGGAGAACCGACGTCCGGCGCGGATCCGGGACTTCAGACCGGACTCCGGCCCACAAGGAAGGCGACCACGCCCAACGGCGAGGTCGCCCAGCACCCTAAGCCGGACCCACCTTTCCAGGACCTACCTTTCCAGGGCCTACCTCTCCAGGACTTATTCAGCTACGTACTGCCGCTTAGCTGTCAGCGAGTGAGTGCCTTGTCACTGTCTAGTGAGCATGTGTCTATAATATACGCCAGTACGAAAGCAACCATGCACGCAAGTACACTGTACAACTAGTCGCCGGGTAGAAAGCACGCATGCTACCGCCATGTCTTCGGCAAACTTGTCATCGCTCCGTCTCTGGCGAGAAGCTACTAACGACTGAGAGTATGCCGCTAGAATCTTGGCGACAAGATTTTACGTCGCGTTTGCAAACCTTGCTCCTCCATCTCGCCAGTGTCTCGATTGTGGAGTCAGTTCTGCAGGTGTGACTGCGGCTCCAATTCTAAAGCTGTGCCTCGAGTAACCGGACACAAACCCCGGCTTCTAGTGACGCCCGCACATTTTTGACAATTCGTTGCATAGACAAATACCTTCCATCAGAGCACAGAAAACAATGGGTCTGCATTTCGACCTCGCCGGGCGAGATATAATAGCATTGCCGTAATAGGACATAAAGCGATACCCGTCCTCCGGAGATGAATATCCACACCCTGCCGGAACGCGTCAATTTTTTTTGACTGCATGAACCTAACTCTCATGAGAGACGGGTTCGAGAGGGAGTCCACCGCAACATCACTAACTGTCGCATGAACCAACGATTCAACGGCCGGTACAGCTGCCTAGTAGTGTAACTTCGCCCGCGCGTAGAAAACCAAAAAAGACAACCAACATCAGCCCAAAGCATCACCACGTCAAGCTCATCCACTCTTGGGGCCCAGTGGTCTGTCAGTCTGAGAAGTACACATCTGGAGTGATTGGTAATCGCCGCCGCCATTTGGGACCTGCCGTCGACCGCGTAACGTCTCGTAAGACCAGTACACCAACAGCGGCGACGACTGCAAGAGGGGTTTCCTAAACCGTGCCGAATGCCAACATAGAGCACCGCTAACAACGCAATTTTTGGGGGTAGAGTGCGCGATAGCCTCGTCCGCTAGGAACGCCACTAACAAGCATAGAGCCCGTTCAGATGTCGGGATTCAGATTGGTGCGACACTGGTTCGCTCGCAGACTGTTGATACCGTGAGTACCCTGATTGGTATGCACGCAACATGAACGTAACTAACCCAACGCCAAACAAGCAATAAACCGATCGCTCCAGCAGTCCGACGTCCAGTCGATGTCGCATATCAGCGTCGCCACGTTTGGTGTCACTGAACGCGGAGCCGGATCAAGAAATGAAACGCTCCTTGCAGTGATGGGTGAAGGGGGTTACAACAGATTGAGTCGACATATCAATCTTGTATTGTGAGGCTGAACTGTTACCTTGCTGACAGTTCTGATCCTTTCATACAGATGATACGGGAGTGTGACTCTGGAAAATCTTTACACTCGATCTAGCGCATGGCTTGTCGGCTTACTGCACAGCTGCGGAGGAGTCTTGCTTTGGACAAAAAGTCGCAGAACTTACACAGGAATGCATCCATCTCGGTTGAAGGTGGCTTCGAGCAAGCGCATAAAACAGATGCGAGACATTACCGTACGAATTGCAGTTCTCTTCGTGTGCGGTCCTGGAGCGGGAAGCCTATGCACGGGCAGTATCGTCGTCTCACTGAGCAACCGCCTGTGGAGATGAAAGAGACCTACGGATGGCTAAAGGCAGCGAATCTTCCTGCTGCAACTGAGGGACTGGTTGTTGCTGCTCAAGACCAAGCTCTTCGGACTCGGTACTATGTGCGCAAAATTCTGCATCGTGATGTCAGTCCTACTTGCCGCATGTGCAGTGTAGGCCTGGGGACAGTCGACCACATTGTGGCAGGCTGTAGTGCTTTGGCACCGATGGACTACACTGATCGACACAATCTGGTGGCCTCCATCATTCACTGGGATGTTTGTCGCCATTTTGGGGTTCCAGTGGAGAGCCGATGGTACCGGTATCATCCTGATAGGCTTGTGGAGACGGATGACATTATTATGATGTGGGATACCACCATCCCCACTGCCAGGAAGATCAAAGCCAATCGTCTTGACATCTGTCTCAGAAATAGGAAGACAAACACTTGTCTTCTTATTGATATCAGCTGTCCTTCTGATGGCAATATTGGCAAGAAACATGCTGAGAAGTTGGCGAAGTACAGCGACTTGCGAGTGGAGATAAGCCGCATGTGGCATTGTCGAACACTGGTGATTCCGGTGGTCTTGGGAGCTTTGGTCACAGTGCACACAGGTATTGCACGGTGGCTGGACATTATTCCAGGTCATCACAACCTGCAGCACTTACAGAAAACAGTGCTTCTGGGATCTACTCGGATCCTTCGTAAAGTCATGTCTTCTTTCTAGACAGCCGTGATGCTCTAAGTACTTCTGAAGCAGGGTTTGCTTCCGGTACTTGCAATAGACTTTACAAACCAGACTGATCTGGTTGAGCACGACATAGAAAGCACTAGATGTGCAAACCCTCGGCCAGTATGCACCTTCAAGGTAATTAGTCGCACTATGACAAAATCGTATGACGGAAACGCATGATTTGAGTAACAAAATTAGATGTGGGAACGTTACAAAGTTAAAAATCAGCTAGATTAGCTAAGCTTTGTTTCTAAATGCATGTTACAAATGTAGTGGTTTCCAAGTAATGGAACAAGCCAAATGTGAGAAGTCGGAGAGCCTCGACGCTAGGCCGGCTGGCAATCTTCGCCTTACGTGATAAAGTAACGGGCGTGATCATTGTTCTTTTTTTTGTATTGGTGGGAAAACTAGGTTACAAACGAAGACCAAACAAGCAGCTCACAAGAATGTAAAAGTCTCGTTCTTTGTGCAGCTTCTCTAGGCGTTTTGTTGTTTGTGCCGCTTCTCTAGCTATATGTCGCCTGCTGTACACTGTACGGTATTTACACTGCTTTCGTCTAACCGCAATTCTGGTTGTTGTAATGAGGTGAACCCAGAGCCAAAAAACATTAATGTGGGAAAACATACACGTGCACATGTAGATTAGCTAGGCGTCTGTTCGCTCTGACTTTGGATACCGTAAAACAAAAATGAATAGAGACGTACTACCGTACTTACAGGTCAGCCGAGCCGCTTCTTCCGACAAACAAACGCTGTCGTGGACAATGCACGTTCTCCTTCGCAAATTCCCGTCAAACGCCAAATTTCTGTTGAAGACGACACTAGTGATCTTTGCAACAACATCACGGCCGCTCAGCCACTCACACCCAAAATTCAAGCTGGAAGACTGTAGAACCACCATGCAGAACACTGTGGAACAAGCAAAATGTTACAAGTCAGGTACAGCTACACCCCCGCTGCTGGTTGTTGTTGAGGAAGCATACAGGTACAAATGTATGTGCTAAACCCTTAAAACAAAGAACTAAACACCATGTACAAGACGGACGCCCGATGGCCGAATTCTCGTTAGCAGCTACCAAAGAAAGAGAGGTGGAGCGATGATGACATCACGTTCGTCTATTGGTCAGTAATGACACCACTTCTGGTCTATTGGTAGGAATAGCTCATTTGCGTCTGTGCTAACCAACTATATATACGGTCGGTCGTCGGGTCGTCGAACGACTACTATACCCTCCACCCGAATATCTGGGCCTCGGGTAATAAGATGGACGTCTAGCTGTATCGTTAGTCTCACAGCTAGCTAAGGACCTCATTCCTTGACAGGAAACCTCCTAGGACGGTGCTCGAAAAGTCGGCTTCTGGAATCACTGGAGCTGTTCGGAAGACCAGGAATAGTTCTGGGCGTAGCGCGACTGGTCTAAATATCTTTCGTGCGGCGTCTGATTTGAATTTGGCTTCAAGTCCCGCTGACGAGACTACTGTGATGCCCACATTTCCTAGAAGATCTTGTGTTTCGGCTAACAGAAGCTTCAATGCAACATTACGACAGAAATAGACACGACAAATAAATAGAGAAGTGATGTTTTGTTATTACCACGTGCTGTTGTCATGCAAGTTCTCTGCTTTCAGAAAACCCATGCATCAGCTGTGGTGTGAGCGAAATCCTTCTATGACTGACGACTCTGAGCAGCGTTTGGCAGACCAGAAGTGATATCTCCTAACCTCTGGAAGTCTGACTGAATCATAGTTGGACGAGATTAAACGCGAAGCCGCAAATGATGGAAAGCCCGGCGCAGGTTTGTTATCTGTTACGACTGATGTTTGTCCTGATGTGCAGATGTCGGCGTTGGATGTGGTTTCTGCTTTATTAACTGATAGTTCAGTTGTCACGCCTTTGCTTGACACTGTCTTACCTTGCATGGCTTCATTTAGGATTGAGCCTGCTGAACGTGGTGGGAACCTGTCGGGTCAATGATGCGAGAAGATCATGAGTCTGCTAATCACTTGGAAGATGGCTCCCTTGTTTATTCAGTCACTGATCTCCCTAAGGACTGCTCATCTGCAAGAGATAGTGGTGCTATCATATCCATAGATGACACTTTAGATCAGTTCAGTGCAGTTCTATAAGGGAATCACCATCCCCTTGTAACTCTGTGAGCTCTGATCTGATAACTACACATCCTAGTATAGCTTCTCAGGTAGAAAAGATGGAAACTCCTACATCTCAACTCAGTCCAGACTGCTGCCAAACGGAGGATGCTCTTTTGCTTGACAGTGATGTTGCTGTAGACCCTGTACTTCGTCGAGAGATGTTTGAGGAGTTGCAGAAAGAAGGCAAATTTCTATCTGCGAGAGACAACGCCTTTCAAGGATCTCTGTAAAAGTGGAACCCTGAAGCTTATTGGTGATCTTAACACGATCATCAATTCGTTAAAGGATAAAGCAGATATAAGTGAAATCAGTTCCTTGGTATACTCTGCTGCTTCACTAGTGTACAAAAGGCGGGGCTTAAAGTTGACAAAGTCAACAAATTCTCAAACACAGACATCGAGACGAAGGCTGGATATGGAGATTCTCACACTTCAACGTGCGATTGCTAGAGGTTAGAAAGGGTTCGTCGAGCAAGTGTATGTTACATGAACTTCGACATCTCCGGCATCAGTTAGGCATTTCCTGTTCGGAAAGTTGTGAGGTCACCATCAATCGGTTGAAAATGGAAGTTAAGTCCAATGTCGAGCAGACCAGGAAGCTGGAGAAGAATCATAAGAGACTTCACCAGAACGGTTTGTTTCAACGAGATGCTGGATGGTTTTACAGAGAGATGGGTAAGCAGACTATCCAGGTCACTTCCTCGCTATCCGAGTCTGAAATACAACAGTATTGGGGTGGTATCCTACAAACTGAGGTACATCACAATGAGTCTGTCTGCCTTCTGTCTAAGACGTCAAATCGATGGCGAGACGCACCGGAAAGACAAGCAGCAGTGGTTACCTATTTCAGACAATGAGGTCACATCGTTACTCAAAAGTATGGGAAACTGCAAGTCTCCTGGTCCAGAGAAGGTATGTTGTTTCTGCGTCAAGCGTATCACGTACCGTCACACTGATCTGACTCGTAACTACAACCTGATGGTTCAGAATCCAAACTCTGTAACGACTGGTTGTCTCAAAAAACAACGACTTTGATTCCTAAGAATGACAAGATTGACGGGCCAAAAATTACCGGCTATCACTTGTCTGTCTGTCTTCTAAAAGACCCTCACCTCGGTCATCAGGCAGAGGATGGCAGGGCATTTGGTTCAGACAAACCTTAAGTTTCCGGAGCAGAAGGGTTGCTGACAGGATCTTTTTGTGCAAAGAATCAGTTGTTGATTAACAAGCTGCTTACTGAAGACTGTAAGACCAGGGCACAATAGCTTGAGCATGGCTTGGGTGGACTACCAGAAAGCCTCTGACAGCGTGCCATACAGTTGGTTGGTCCAATGCCTTCATATGCATAAGGTCAGTCCAGTTTTGTGCGGGTTCTTGTTATGTGTGATGAAGAGTTGGAGAACATCGATGGTGCTTTCTTGCGGGAACAGTACGATCAAGGCAAGGCTTATGCAGGTCAAGAAAGGTATTTCCCAAGGTGAATCACTTTCCCCACTTCCCTTCTGTATGGCTCTAAACTCTCTGAGTAAGGAGTTGAACAGAACCGGTTACGGCTACCGAATGACTAATGGGCATGGTGAGACTGCCAAACGTCAGCTCAGCAGTCATCTACTTTACATGGATGATCTAAAGCTGTATGGCAGAAGCTCTGATAAGTTGGATGGGTTGTTGCACACAGGGCGTACCTTCTCTGATGACATCTAGATGAAGTTTGGTCTGGACCAATGTGCTGTTGCACACTTTTTCAACGGCAGGCTATCTGGACACAACAGTTACTTTGGAGTGACTGTAGGGAAAAGGGACACCATCAAGTGTCTGGAACCGGGTCAAGTTTGCAAGTACTTGGGTGTAGATGAGAGTAATGGTGTTCAGCACAGCATGACGCGGGAGAGACTCCGTCGTGTGGTCTGACCAAGATTCTAGCCATTAATGGGTTTGCACTACCGGTTCTCACTTACGGTTTTGCATCATTTATTGGGGGTGCACGAACTTACAGCAGCTCGATCGACAGACTAGAAAGCTCCTCTCTAGGCACGGTGTCCACCATCCTTCTCAGACGTTGACCGACTGTACCCTTCTTGCAGTGATGGAAGTAGGGGGTTACAACAGATTGAGTCGACATATCAATTTTGTATTGTGAGGCTGAACTGTTGTTACCTTGCTGACAGTTCTGATCCTTTCATACAGATGATACGTGAGTGTGACTCCGGAAAATCTTCACACTTGATCAAGTGCATGGTTTGTCGCTTTCCTGCACACCCGCAGAGGAGTCTTGCTTTGGACGACAAATTTTAGAGCTAACACAGGAATGCATCCATCTCGGTTGAAGGAAACAGATGCGAGACATTACCGTACGTGTTGCAGTTTGTCCGAGTAAGTCTGTTGCAGTTTGTTGCATTGCTTCGAGCTTCATGTGCAGTGCTGAAGCTGGAAGCCTATGCACGGGCAGTATCGCCGTCTCACTGAGCAACCGCCTGTGGACATGAAAGAGATCTACAGATGGCTAAAGGCAGCGACTATTTCTGCTGCAACTGAGGGACTGGTTGTTGCTGCTCAAGACCAAGATCTTCGAACTCGGTACTATGAGCGCAAGATTCTTCATCATGAAGTCAAAAAAGGATATTCATATCCTGAGATGAGGCATGAGTGCTCGAGCTCAAAGACTGCAGCTGGCTGTAACCAAACGCTGTTGAAGAGGCGGTGGCCGATGAAGCTCGTTTTCTTTCAATCGGTGCCGTCTCTCGTACAGAATCGAGGTAGCACTTCAGTGAGTCATAGTCGGACTGGAGTACCGCACAGATTCTTCGAGACGGTGCCTTCCAAAATTCTACGTCTGCATGCATTCAAAGCAACTAGGTTAACTAGTTAAAACGTATATACACACCAGCTAGAGCGCATGCATGCTTGCTAGTGCATTTGAGCATGCAAGGCTTTAGGGTGATCGACATACTCATGCACAGACAAATTAAGGAAGACCGCGCTGCATGCTGCAGACTCGTCTAGAGACACCTCGTCATGCATACTGTACATGCATAGATGTAACGTATATCGTACCTCTTGTTCCGTCGTCATCTGCGAACGGTACGCCGCGGTTGTCCACTAAAATAATTCAGTCGTCACACGGAACAACACCTTGAGCTTCGAAGTGACTCTGAACTAAGTCAGTAATATGTAGTAGGCTGACGTCATTTTCGGCAAAGCGAACGTACGTCTGCGAACGTACTTCGGCTAGCTGCAGTTTGTTTCGAACGACTTGCATAGACCACAGGTCAACACTTTTCTTGATTTCTCTGACTGCAGGTTGCGACGGCGCTTTCTTGCTGCTCGGCGCTACCGATCTAAACACAAACCAAGAGAAAGACCAAGAGTCACTTTGAAGCTCAAGGTGCTGTTCCGTGTGACGACCGAATTATTCTAGTAATCAACCGCGGCGTACCGTTCGCAGATGACGGCGGAACAAGAGGTAGGTTACACGTTACCTATAGGCATGTACAGTATGCAGTACGAGATGTTTATATAAGAGTTGGCAACATGCAGCGCGGTCTTCTTTAATTTGTTTGTGCATGAGCATGTCGATCATCCCAAAGCCTTGCATGCTCAAATGCACTAGCAAGCATGCATGCACTCTAGCTGGTATTTATGTACGTTTTAGACTGATAGATAAATAGACTAATCAAATTTGATCTTATCGCCATCTATTCCGTCTGTCTGTTTGTCATAACGTTATACCGTCTATAAAACGATCAATTTGAAAATATCTTGGTTGATAACTATATTTAACAATTTTGTATGATCTATATATTGAAAAATTCGGTATTTAAATGGATCGTTAGTATGAAATAAATTTGTTAAAAATTGAAATTTCAAAATACACACTATTATATAAAACATTTCAAAATTACAGCAAAGCGTAACTAACCGTTATAAACTTTGAACAGAAGAAACTAGAAAGGAAACTGCAGCAGAAACTTGATAAAACTGAGAATAAATTATTGATTAGTCAATTACGAAGTACACTGTAACCCATCTGAATCAGCTTCTACGGTTTCTATATTTGACATTAAATAGAGACGTAGTTTCTGCTGATGCAGAAAGTGATTGCAATAGTATGTTTGTAAAATAATTGGCCACCAAAGTACAAGGGACAACGGCAGAAAGTAATTAACTTCACAAACACATTGACAGACTTAACTTAATCTATTTTCAGATTAGAAACTAAAATCTCTATTCAAATTATTTTCTAAATAAAATGGCAACAGAGTCGTAAATCTGATTATTATAACATTCCCGCTTCATATCTCAATTAATTAACCAGTTATATTGGGAAGTTGAGATCTAAAGAATGAATGACACATTTTAGGGGTGTGCCTTCATGGCAAATTTAATTATTGGGCCGTTTTTTTCAGTACTCCAGTGGAACTCCCAGTTAGTTCAACATGCACTGTTCTAATGAATCTATGAAAATACATCTGCTTGGAACTTGGGACCCATGCCAGCACTTCAGCATGCAGTTATAGCTTATAAGCATACGATCTCTAGTGCAAATATTGCATGCAGAGCCGACCTAGTTGCACGGAGGTTGTTAGTTAAAATGTACACCTCTGACTGGTTCATTTGCACCCTCCAAACCTCTCTAGTTACAAGGCCGGGTCTCCTCATGGAATATTTAGCTCAATTTAAGTCAACGCTGAATGAAAGGCTTGTCTAAGTTAATACAAAATTGTAATGTTTGAAAATCTTTAGCTAGACAGTCTAATTACAAGTAGCTACGATGCTTAATATTGAAAGTTATTTATAATAGAAAGACGGACAAATAGTTAGCACCGTAGTATACATAAGAGATTCGAATTTCGATGTAAATATTGTTAGCGGGTATACACTAAACAATATATTAGGACAGTAAAAACAAAATAATAAATCAAATAAAAATTGAAAACAATGCTTGTTTAGTCGTTCCAACTGTTGATCTGCCGTTCGTAAACAAGCCTAAGGTCCTGTGCATGATCGTTATAAACTTAGCACTTTCGGTAAGTCTAGAACATCCAGTAACGCGAAAGGATCACAATGTAATGACCAACCGTGTATACGTAGCAGTGAAACAAATATTGTTTGAGAAGCTGCGAGACACCAATTTCGCCTTTTATTATGCACTGCGGGACCCAATTGTATATAATGTTTAGCTGCTGTAACGTGCCGATGCATGGGCGAGCCATGCAGAACAATTAATTTATTAAGCATTACGAGATTCGGAATTTACCCCAATGTCTTACTTTGAGACACGATAGTTAAATCGATTGTATCTTGAAGCCAAAACCAATTACAAATCTATAACCACATAAAATTATAAAATTAATTATAGTAATTTGTCTAGAAAATCGCCTCGTAAGATTTTTTGGGTCATGTCGTCTAGATATTTATAGTTCGCAGCTATCGAGTTTGCTTTAAGATAGCACCAAATGTGATGCGTGTGATCAAGAGTGGAGTCGAGAGTAGCGAGCGCCGGTTCATTGTTCCTAGGCGCAAATAGGAGATCATGTACGGGAGCTCATCCATATCCGGGCTTTCAAGCGCTTTCAAAGATGGCTGCGTCCAGCTTTCGCTGTTCGTGCGGTTGTACTATTGTTTCCTCTAGTTAGCCTGTGTTACATACTTGTACAGTTGATTCTGCAGTGCCAGAGAAAGTTTCTGGACAAGTATATACGACAAACTAGAATTTCAAACTAGCGTAGAACAGGAATTGTTAGTCTAGGGGAGTTAGCTCGCGCACGGTTGTGTGGATGGGAGTTTGGAGTGTTTTGCACTAGTCTTGGATCGCGGGCCTAGCGTCCTATTCGAACACAACACGCTTATTCAATGTTGGTGTCCCGGGGCTTTCACAAATTTCAAGTTTCCGTATAGATACTACTTGGTAGGGTAAAGTCGCCTAGATGTGGACACCGTGGACAGTTGAAGTTCCACGTTTTTCTACCAAACGAATTGGCCATCAACCGCGACGCGGTTGTAGTAGCAAGCACTGCGTCTTAGGGTAATCCGGGGTAACTCCGTGACCGGGGCAACTCCGTGGATATCAATAGCTGTTCCTCACCCTGTTCCAGTGTGAAGCGTCTTACCTCCAGTTTAGGATTTGAAACTCTTCTCCTATTAGTAAACTACTTGGCGCAGGATTATGAGTTTCACTGCAAGTTGCTATGCGGTATAAGAGGCGATTTTGTTGCTATCACTTCCAGGGCCCGGATGTTCTTCCAGGGGCGTACCGTGGCCATTGGAATTGGGGGGGCTGAAATACCCGAACACTGACACGCCCCTTTGACAAAAATTGTATTAGTAGCAACAATGCAGACCACAAAGTATTACGTTTACTCGTATACATATATACAGTATGGAGCAGACTAAACAAGCACCTATTTACTGAAAAATCATCCTGCGGTTTCCTCTTGCACAGAACTCTTACAGAAAGCTACGTAACGCTAGTTTTCACCTGACAAAATGGGAAACGCCCACAAAAATTGGGGGGCTATAGCCCATTTAGCCCATGCCACGGTACGCGCCTGGTTCTTCCATACGTAACTTTTTGTTGCAAGTAGCAATTGACTTGCTAAGGAACAGCGAAAGATCTAATAGGTGTGACTTATTTGTCGCTACCACAATATGTGCAGTAGATACGCTTGTCTACTCGTACCACTTCGTCTCCTCAACGTCGGAATGGGCGTGGTAGGTACATGTAGTAATTGCTTATTCTCGATATTGCAGCAAGCTATAATTTCACAGTTAGCAAATTGAATTGTCTGACTACCTAAACAGTAGCTATATAAACAGGTAAGAGGCTGCCAGGGAGACCAACTTCACATAGACTTGTAGTAGACTCTTCATGTGTCGGCTGACTAGCAAGACAACGCAGTTTACTACAATTTACTAATAACGCAGTGTTCTAAACCACTTTATGGCTGTCAGGGAGACTAATTTCACATAATAAGATCTTACACTCCTACTGAGCACAGATAAGTCACACCTCCAAAAGTCCACAAGTGAAAGCAATCTAGTCTACAACAAATCACAAATACCTTTGTACTTACTACTATTAACTCAGCTACAAACCACTAAATGGCAGTCAGGGAGACTGAGTTCACATAAGAGGATGGTACACTCCTGCTGAGCTTAAAAGAGTCACCCCTCCTATGGCCACATCCCCAGGCAATCTACTGCAGTGTGCCACACCTATGACTGTCTAGAAGACTGAGTTCACACAACAAGGTGGTACACTCCTGCTGAGCACCAAGTCACTCCTCCAAACAGAGAGGATATATGTAGCACCCAGCTTGCATCAACATTCATTTACGTGTCGATTGTGATGCACATCATTGTTACAAGTTCTCGAATTATTGGTTTCAGTTTGCTTTGTTATCATGGTCAGGAACTACAAACCCAAGTCCAGAAAGAACAAGTGGTCTGACGAACAACTTGCAGCGGCTCTCCAAGAGCTCCGAATAGGGAAGGAGCCATCAGTATCAACGCAGCAGCCAAGAAATATGGAATTCCCTGGTCAACTCTCCATGATCATTATGAAGGTATCTCTACAAAACGGTATGGAGGCAAATCAACAGTGTTAAGCAGAGAAGAAGAAAGGGAAGTGGTACTTACTTGCATCAGCTTGCAAGAGCTTGGATTTGGTTTGACCAGAGCCACTGTTGACCATGTCATCAAAGACTACCTGTTATCCAATGGCAGACTAAACCCTTTCAGACAAGGAATTCCTGGATATGACTGGTGGCAAGAATTTTTACGACGATGGCCCATTGTGTCTGAAAGAAAACCTGAACACTTGTCCGTACAGAGAGCACAAGCTGCCACCAAATCCAAATTACAGCAGTGGTTTGAATTCCTGGCAGAAAAGTTAAGCAATCCACAGATTCCAGTTGAAGACAGACAGAGTCGACTGTGGAACTGTGATGAAGCAGGCTTTTTCACTGACCTGACTTCAAAACGCGTTCTTTCACAGCTTGGAGCTCGTAATGTATACCACACTAGTGGTGGCTCTGGAAAACAGATATACACCGTCCATGCATGTGGTTTTGCAGCCGGCCACCTACTCTCACCATACATCCTATATCCAGGTAAAATTAATACAATTGTAGTTAAAGCTGAAGTGGTAAATTGCCTCCCTTCATTCTAGGCAATAATATATGGGATAGGTGGTGTTTGAATGGACCCAAGGGAGCTCTTTATGGTGTGAGTGAGTCAGGATGGATGGAAAGAGACTTCTGTAGCTGGTTTGAGAAGCTTTTCATACCATCTGTGAGATATTTGATTGAAACAGGCCCAGTAGTTCTATTTGTGGATGGCCATGCTTCCCACCTTGGACTTAGTCATTCAGAAGGCTAGAAAGAACAATATCCACCTAATAGCAGAGCCAGCCCATACCACACACATCACTCAGCCAGTTCGTGTTGGAGATGGTATCATTTCCGGTGTGGGGCCTCACTGAATTGCCAAAAGAAACAGAGGATTGGTACTGTGAGCACTGTTTGTAGCCTAGATCAATGTTTAGCTGTCAACTACGCTGTAACTTGTTCTGAACTGCGTAACAAGTAGTTTCCATAGTCTAGTTTCATTGTTGAAATATTCCTGCTATTGTAAGTAATACACATCAACGTAAGAAGTACTGCCTGTCAAGTGTTACAACCATTTTAAAGTCGTCTACTCGTCGCAAAGACTTACGTCTTGCGAGCGCTCAACTCCTTTGCAAGCTTGCAAGCTCTGTATACAACGCATAGGAATAGCGAGGTCACTGTTGAACGGATTTCACGCTCAATTTGAAAGGTTCAGATATCGAAACGATACCTTTCTAGTATACACGACATGCCATTTAATGTGCTATGTCTTTCAGTAGTCTAATAAAAAGGGGTGGTCGAGAAGGGCTGGGCTGAACATAGGAAGTGGTGATCATAATAGGGACCTTCGAATAGCCTCCAGACACCTGACAACATGGTCTACACAAATTCTATTTTTGACTTAGGTCGTTCTATGATCCAGCACGACTCTTTACATGCTATGTACAGATCTATACCATAGTTATCACTGTCAGTAATTGGGTTGACCATTGCTTGGAGCAGCTGAAAGTCATCATCATTCACTGGGCCATCCCAGTCAATTCCAAAGCTTTCCCGGTCCAACTCTTCCTAAAAAGCCACATCCTCTACAAAACAAACTTCAACTTGTTTATCTACTTTTACTTGCAGACACCAACATTTCTTGAGCAGGGGTGTGATTACTGCCAATCATGTTTAGAGTTTTTTCTGTCCAGAGCTGTAGGGGTGTTCTTGATTGACCACTTAATGTATTGTTATTCCAGCCTCAGCGCCAAGTCTTCAAATGATTTGATCCGAGGAATATAGATATGGTGCAAGCAAAACAAGTCCACATTATCATTTGGATTGAGAACTCCACATTCTTCCAAGTGTGTGAAAAGAGAATAATACAATGAAAGAACACAAGTAAAAACCTCTCTCCAAAGACGCTCAATACGCTGATTATGCACACTTCGACCAGTTATCATGCTCCTACGAGCAGGTTCAAGACGAGGATGATTTAAAATGTAACGTGCCACCTTGACATTTTCTCCTCCTTGATCAGACCGAACTGTTGATGCTACACTCGTGATGGTACACTCTTGATGGTACACTCTTGATAGTACAACGAAAAATGTAGTAGTTTCAATAAAGAGTCTCAGCACAGTGGAAGACGGGTTGTCAGAGCAACAAATATACACAGGTAGCCTTGAAAATCCATCAACACCAGCATGAATAACAAGTCTCCACCTATAAAGAAAATACACCTTTTTATTTTATTTTTGAAAATGAAGAGGCGAACTTCATGATTTAAAAAGTGATTATTTAGATACCTTACAAGTTTGTGATTCCCATCTATATGCCATATTGCCTGAGGACCATATACAGAGTAGGAGGCTCTAGGATGAATCTGACCCAGCCACCTTAGTACCACACCATGAGGATGACACCTTTGCATGGCTCTTCTAAGTCTTCCTTGCTGAATGCGGAGTCCACTCCATCGAAGGTACCATCCGTCATACGATATCCACTACTTGGAAACTCGTGGATCAAGCTTTGTATAACTGAGTCTAGCTCATCATCAGAAATGTCAGTGTAGATAGCAGACACAGAGAGATCGTACTCAGCCAAACGCCTACAAATAGTTCGAACAGACACAGAAACATCGCACTAATAGCAGAAGCAGAAGAACGCTGCTAAAGGTAAGTTCTAGTTTTCCCCAAATCTACCATGGCGCAAGAGCCCGGTAGTCATACTCTTCTTATAATCTTTATAGCTGTAATACTGAGATGATAAGACTAACTCCAGAGAACAAGTGGAAGCTGTTGGATACAAGTTGTCCTTATTGAAATGCAAAGAGGGAGCTGGAGAAAATTTAACAGCAGGAACTTCATTAGATCCTGAAAAGAAGATCATTACGTTCTTCAAATTAACATCAAGCGTGCCTCCTGTACGGTAACATATATGGTCAGCAATTATGCAGACAATAGCACAGCTAATGGAATGCTACTTTGGCATTCGTCCAGAAAATCCCCCCAAAATATAAAAATGTAGCTTCTCTTTCTCTCTCGCTTGTGCCCTTTTCTGAAAAGACCTTGTTTTCAAACAAGTCTCATATATACTCTGAAAAAAGTGATTCTGAATATGAATATAACAACTGTCTCTCTGTAAATGACAATGCATATCAGCAGTTACTTCTTCAACATCTGCTTAAAAACACGTGAAAACATGTCTGGCGCTAATCTAATTTGTCCAGTACTCCCAAATTTGCCATGTCCTCACACAGCTGATCGATTTCACCTTTCACTGCAAAAAGGGCAATGATGGAGACAGAGCATACGAAAAATGCAATCTTTGTTCTTTTGATTTTTTGCCTACATAACGCGCCATAAGTACGTGTTCATAGCGACTTAGATCACATGCAGGCGACTCCTGTTCACGGCGACTTTTCTGTTCACGGTCGACTAACTTGAACACAAAGTCCCCGGTGAACAGGCTAGTCCCCGCTAGAGCGGCGACTATTCTGTTAACGACGACCATTTTGTTCACAACGACTATTTTGTTCACGGCAACTATGTTGTTTACAGGCGACTATCCTGTTCACAGCGACTATTCTGTTCACACCGACTACACGTATTCTGTTCACGCGCGACTGTTTTAGCGAATGTTTTGTTCACAGCTACTACATCGTATTCTGTTCACGGTCGGCTATTCTTTCACGTGAACAGAAAAGTCCTCGGTTAGCAGGATAGTCCACTAGAGTGGGGACTATTCTGTTCACAGCGACTCTAAATTCGCGATCGATCTGCGCGTTCGCATCGCTTCTCCGTCAAATTTTCACATCAAAGGTTTATTTACAGCAATTATTTAAATTACATCAACAGTAACATCAACAGTAACTTTGCAAAAACATTTATTGTTCATCCAATCTTTATTTATAGTCTATCTAATTCAACGAAAAATTTGTCTCGTCTCAAAACCAAGTAATTAACGGTGCACTATTTCAAATAACACTTGTGCACTTGTATGCTATTGTAGCTGTAAATAACTACTAATTATCTACTTTGATACATCTCTTAAAACATAAAAGTATATTTGAGTGAGTCTTCTCATCTAGAGACGTTTAACAGGAATTGTAGGCAATGACCTGACGGCAGTTATGACATCCTTTTTTGAAAAAATGTTTAGGTCGGCCGACATAAAGTCATGATGGTCTAATCTGTTTATCAGACTGTCTCTGGCCTTTTGAAATATTAGTTGGCATATGCCTGCGTTCATGCCGGCAATCTGTTGGTCTTGTAGCTGGCTGATTGTCTCTTCAATTGAAGAGTCGTCATCGACGTGATATTGGTTCTGGATTATTACGGATTGCAAGATCTTTCCTAGCTCTTCGTAGAGTAGTCGGGGAAGTTTAGGACCAACGGTATACGTGTCTAAAGACCTGCATTACAATCAAAAAATTGTTTCATCTCTAGCTCTAGGATAGCCGGCGAAGATCATGACAGGATCGTGAATCTCCATCTCTCTCATACGCTCTTCTACAGCACACTTTCCGTAATCTTTTTTGCTGTCTCCTGGAGTTAGTATGTAGGCTTTTTCGACAAACAAAACGCCATCTTTGCTTTTTTGAATAACTGATCTTGTTGCTTTTTCGTTTGACTTATGTACTGATCTATTAAGCATTACCTCTGCACTTCCGTTAGCTTGGACTTCGTTAACCCAAGTAAATGCAGAATCTCTGTTATTTAACACTTACATCAATTATGATTTACGGTTTAATTAAGAAAACCTACAAACGTACCGGCCATCATTCGTGCTATAGTGATCTTTCCCGTTTCTGGATTTCCAGTGAATGCCATGTGTGGTGGCGGGTCAGGCACGACTGCTGTCTCCCTGGCGGTTCTGGCTTTGGCATAGACAACCCGCTTTGCAAACGATTCAATCTCTTGTCGTAGACTCGGCATTGCTTACAACCATCGATCCCTGTTACTGACGCAACTAACTTACTATGCATTAATTGCACTATACAAAACGCTATAGTTGCTGTAAATTTACTAGCTTCTTCCTACCACTCGCCAACCTTCTCCAGGGTTGTCCCCAGGATTTTTGTAAGGCATGGCGGAAATTCTCATGACCACTTCCCCGCACAATTTTTTAACGTAATGCATTTTAATCTAGAAGTCACTCAAACTTGCTTGACAGTCTTAGAGATAGTATATATAGACCTGTCTATATACCCAGTTTTCTACTGATGTGAACCAAACATAAAACTTATTTTGTTCTCATTTGTTGCAACATTTTTGGACAATTTCTACCGGGAATCAGATGCCATTGCCTGTTAAAGGGAAAGAAACATTTTTAAAAGTTTGCAACAGTACGCCTTTTTACCGCTACACTTTTGTACAAAATACTGGCAAGCGCATGCTATGCATATGCATGATATACTCAGATTAAAAAATTCTAACTAAGTTGTCCTCTAGATTCCTGTAAAGGATCGGCTATAATTATCGTATTTTTAGCAATCGGAATATAGAGAAAAGTGCATGCCTAAGTGAGTATGTAACACCGGCATTCAAATTTAAATGTACAAATTTTAATGACGTCATCATATTGTCACCTTCATCAGACCGCTATTTGCAGCCAGTGTGATTGAATCCATAAGATTTGCATTCTATGTTGGAAGGTTCAAAGCTGCAATTTGATTTAAGTTAAACTCAATCAAACAATTAGCTGTTCTCACATTGTGCACACCACTATGTATAGTACAGTACGTCGCAGCTGACTCTCATTTGTTTACGTGCTAGATTCCCCACATGCTAGATTTCCCCACGTGCTAGATTTTCCCACATGCTAGACTCCCCCCGGGGAGACGTGCAGCGCTAACAGTTTACTAGCTAGTGAAAGCTGTTAATTAACTAGCAGGAATCGGAGTTTACGTGCTACGGCTCAAAAGCAATGAAAACAGAAAGATGACGACCGGCGTCGACAGGTTGTCGAAAAGAGTCAGCAGCAAGGCAGCAGTGCAGCTTACAGAGTCTTTAGTCAACCAAAGCCTGATAAGAGATGTAGATGTTTACATACGGTGTACGTAACCCAAGCAACGGCCACGAACGATGACTTGGCAAATAAGACTCTAGAGACTACTTGCAGAATGAGGTAATGACACACGACACTGGCAAAAGCGGCGTGCGGTGCGGTGCTTGTTACCCGTACATGTGTTATATTATTTTAGCTGAAGACGGAGTTCGCGATGACTGGCTGGGTCAGCAGCAATTCGTCCTGATTTGGAGGTGATAAAGATAAGAAAATTACGAACTACCTTAGAGCTAGTTGGAAAATGCTTCACTAGAAAGAGGTGATAGTGTCCGCTGGTCACTAGCGGAGACACGTCCACAGACATGAAGAACAACAACATCGTTGGATACAGCACTACACGTTTAGACTACACAGCTACGTTAATTAAGACGCCTATTCTTTGATCTTGCCCAATCAGCAACTGCTGCTTCAAAATCAAATTCTTTAAATGGTGGCCCTTCTACTGATATGAACATCAGGTGATTCAGTGAGTATTCTGCGAGGCTGTTTCTGAGTTTTGTTTTTATCCTTCCTACGGCAGAAAATCCTCTTTCGCAATCAACCGTTGACATAGGCAGCACCCAGGCAACGCAAGCCAAGAAATACAGATTGGGGTAAAGGACCTTTAGAGCCTCGCTTTTTTGCGAACATCTGAGCTACTTGCTGAGCATTTTTTCATCTAGGTCCGCGCCATCAGTCTGCACAGAAGCCTTCCAGATTCTCCACTCTGACAGCAAATCATCTGCATTCACAACTGCTGGATTAAATTGCCTCGCCAAAAGCTCTACCTCTCCTTTACCATATCCAGGAGTTTTGCATTCTTGTAGAAGAGACGTACCGGAGAAAATTTCAAATTCAGCAATCAAGGTAGTATTTGGAAATCTGTCGTCGAGGTTGTTCACCACACTCTGAAGATATGGATCTTCAATTTTGGTGGCAAGGTTTATTTTCTGACGCTCAGGGGGCTGTTGCACGCCAACGTCTTCAAGTTGTTTGATCTTAATATCTAACTTGGATAGATACGTTCCTTTTCTTTGCACGAGGGCAGTGATTGCTGCCTTAGTGCCGTCTACGAGAATCTTAATGTCGCTGAAAGGAAGAGACTTGAGTTGAAAAGCCTTAGAAAGGTTAGCAAGAGGGGGGAGGACGTCAGATAGGAGAATGGAAGCTACAGACTCAAACTTTCGACAAAAGGTCAGCAATTCAAGTGCCTGAGCATATTTTCCTGTCATGCGCTTTGGTCTCCAGGTTCCGTATTACTGACGAATAGGTTCGTCTCAGTGCTCTCACAGCAGCGTCATAGCTTAACCATCGTACATCTTTTGCTTCGGTCAACTTGATGTTGTCGTTTCCCAAAATATTCTGCTCACAAACACAAAGGCTGTTAGTATTTCATTCTCCTCAAGGCATGCGTTCATGCTGATATCAGCTACAAACCACGTTTGAATCAACAGACTATGCACTTACTTACCTCTATTTCTTTCAATCCAGCCGTTCGCACTGCAGACTGATCGTAAAACCGAAGCAGTTGCGCTACAACTGATTTAAACTCGTTCAGGTAAGGTACGCTGTTGGCAGCCTGATCTGCTGCGAGTGCCAGTCGGTGCGCAACACAATGATGAGAGACCTGCGAGAGATGAAAGTCCTTATCAATGAAGTCACTAAGTTGTATTGCTGAAATCCTATATAGCTTCGTAAGTGTTTGACTAAACTTCTAATTGCCTTTGAATAAATACTTTGGCGGTGGAACCTTATTAATATTGCTTAGCAAATGTGGAGTGCACTGTCGAAGTTTTGACGCAACTCCATTGTGTCGACCTATCATCACATTTGCACCATCTGAGCCCAACGCAACCAGCTTGCCCTATAGACAGCGAAATATTCGAAATTACATTCACACAGACACGCGCGCGCGCGCGCGCGCGCGCGCACACACACACACACACACACACACACACACACACACACACACACACACACACACACACACACACACACACACAATGCATGCACCTGCGTGCACCCATTTACCTGGAAGTTGAAGTTTTCACCTTCCTCAAAGTTCCTTAGAGCAGTGTAGATGGTATTTGCTTGCCCGTTGTTGAAACTGATTATTGCCAAGAAAGAGATAGCTGGAAGACATTGAGAATTCAAGTATTTTGCGTACACGATTAGCTCCTTTGTTACCGAAACATCAGTGGATTCATCAACTATGAGCGCAAAATACGGTGATGCGGTGGCTTCTGCGTAAATTGGCCTTTCGATTGTCAGTGCCATGCTTGAAGTGTCTCCTGTATAAACCGTCGAGATGTGTACTTGGCGTTATCACAAATTTCTACGACTGAAAGGCATGCAGCACCCAAGAATTTGCCAAGATCAAGCCGAGATGTAAATTTGTAGTGTGTGCTATTTCCTCCTTACATAGCCAGTAGAGACACTTAAAACGACCGATTATGCTTCTCCTGGTGATGCTTGTGAGCTCGTCCTTGGTGTTTTGTCCAGTGCACAGTTGAGTTTCATCTTTAACGGCTTTTGTATGGCAAACTCATGTTTCATGAGCTTGAAGAGAATTCTTACGTAAGATATATATAATATATATTTCTAAATATATATGGCATAAGTAACTGAACGTATATACAGCGACCCTATTTATTTACTTTAGTATATCTTAATTAGAGGTTCCTGCTGTAGTTATCGATTGCCTTAATGCAATTTCTCCACGCAGACGGGCCATCCTCACCAGTTTGCAGGGCGAAACGTGTAAACACTACTTGCTGTACAGCCCCTATAACTTGAGGGTCCAGCCTCCTCTTGCCTCTTTTTCCAGCGACGTTGGAAGTTTTAGAACAGACGCTGGAAACAGCCTCCTAACAAGCCGAGAGGCAAAATTAGCTCTGTGCTTGCTGTCTTGCATCTCCTGGCTAGTGAGGGTCTCCGGAATTACAAATTGGCTTACGTCATTTCCGGCCGGTGCGGCAGGTTGCACATCGCAAGGTAGCTGCAGTTCCGCAGATTCAATCTCAGGCTGGTGCAACAGGCTCTCCACAGCTTCCTCGAGAGGAAGCTGGGTCGATTCGAAATCTACGGAAGAGCGAGCAAGTTGCAAGCAATTTGTTGTTGGACTCTCGCTGTTGGCAGCTGCAGAGTTTAGAACCTTCCATTCCAGCGCTTCCATTCCAGCGCTTCCATTTGGATGGATTGTTCCTCTAATTTCAACGCTATGGACTGGAGCGTCTGTAGGATATCTTGCTGCCCCTCGAAGATGGCAGCCAGCTTAGACTGTGTGTCTTTATTAAAATCTTGACAGTTGCAGAAAGGTGCGCATGCATGTTCGAAAGTATGTGCACTGCCAGCGTCGATCTTGGTCGGAGATGTACGAGCAGAGTCTGATTGGTACGCATCCTGATGGTCCAAGTCATGATCCAAGACTGTGTCTTGTGGCGGAGCATCTCCGGTTACAAACTAGAGAAATAACAGATCATTAAAATGGTTTCATGTACAGTAGCCCGCCAGTGTTTCTCAGTTTACTCAATATAACAAATATAAGCGCAGTCTCATCTTTGCACCTGAAATGTTTCCAAAGTCTTTTTTGGTTGCTTGTTTTTGTTGTTATTCTGTCTTTTTCCTGCTTTCATGGTGGTAGGCAGTTCTGTTACTTTCGCTGTAAATCTTCTCCTTCCCAAGTTGGCCACCACCGTCTCTCCAACATCAAATTCCCGAGGTGTTATGTGACGTTTGTTGACCAAGTTTTGTAGCCCTTTATGTGGCTCTTCTAACCACTCCAGAAGCGCCATGTTGGTCTTTGCTATGCTGCTGAAAGACTAGCACTAAACTAACTGAGTGAATTGCTTGCAGCTGCACTACATTCGCGGGAAAGTAGAAGTAGCAATGGTCAATTAGGCTTGTAGTGTACTTGCATACGGTATTCAGTCATACTAGCTACTCTTTCACACAAACTGTCTTTGCACCTGCACACTACTAAAAAATCCGCGTAATAGTTGGGAGTAGGCGTGGTCATATTCTATACGTACAGTAACAGCCTACTCTCTATTCCCCATAATCTGAACTTTTGTGCTTTTGCAAAGACCTTGATATCAGAAACCTCAAAACAGACATTTCTGTTTATTGGATTACCTATAGATGCTACAATATCGTCCTGCAGACATCAAAGGATACAAATGTGAAGGAGAGAGACACCACACCGCGAAGAGAACAATAGTTGATGGTAAAGATATATAATGAGCAAAGTTTCAGTAAAAACTTTCTGGCTCAACGTATGGCTAAGATGTTTAAGAATCTCTAACAGTAGGTGTTAAGATCAGGTTGTACGTCCTGTCGACAAATTGACTGTAGCCATTCTCGTCGTCTCTAGCAAACACAAGACAACTACACTGGAGCGGTGTTGACATTGATTCATGCCCTAGCTTGATATGAGTTTGGGTATTGCTGGTGCTAAGTGATGTCTTCTTCTGTTTTATTTTAATGCGTAAAAAAGGTGAACGAAATTTTGGTTTGCAAGGCCAAAATTGGTGAACTGCTATCAAATCTGGAACTACTTCTCATGATATATTGATAGCACACACACACACACACACACACACACACACACACACACACACACACACACACACACACACACACACACACACCACACCACGCACACACACTCACACACACACACACACACACACACACACACACACAACCAAAAGAGCACCTTCAATTTCTGGACGTCTGCCTGTTCACGCGACCACCAGAAATGGTTGACTATGGACCTTTTCCATGGTCTTAATTCTGCAAGCTCCTTTTTCTTTGATGCCTGGAAAAGAAACAAGCTATTGAACTGATTTTGAAATAAAATTCGTTTTAACAAAAGCCTAAAAACCTCAGACAACGCTTTTGCTAGCTTCTTGGCTTTATGCCAGACATGTAGGGAATGAAAGATCTCTTTTTATATTCAGCATCTCGTGCTACACAGTATAGTAGAAAACAAGAAGATAGAGTCGTACCACCTGTGAGTTAGCTGAAAAGGTTATACCCATCATTGCTTTTACACTTGTATCCGGATGCATCTGTGACAAGTTCTACTACGTTGATCCTGAGTCGGACAGATGTCATTCCTCGCTGAAGACCAAGTTTTTCCATCCTCATGCTCTTTCAGTCTACATCTCGTTTGTCAACAATTTGTACATCAATATCTTTGTGGCTCTCACAATCCATTAACGAGTAGACACAGTACTTTGCTGAGAAACCTGGTGAGTCGTTCCTCCCATCACCAGCTAGGACAACAGGGCAGTTGCAATGTCAGCAAGATTTGTCTCCCTGGTCTCCGACCAAAGTTCAAAAACTGAGGGACAAATGTAGAGTCTTTGAATTCGATAGAATGTTGATTGTGACTGGAACTTCAACCCCAAGAAACAGCACATGAGCTCAATCTTTGCAAACTGGTTGCCAGAGAGAACTATTGAGGAAGCAAAAAGCAGGTCGTTGGTGAAGAAGGGATATGACTTTCTTCCCTTGCAACGCTTAGAGCTACTCCATGAGCCTTCATGACGATTTCTGCAATGCCATTGTAAACAAAGTGTGCCACCAACATACGTTTGCTTCACTGATATCTTCTCTTGACAGAAGGGATGCCTGCATGCTGTCCCAAGAAGCTGCAAGATGTTGTCTGCATCACACACCGCTCGAGCACAAGTAGTCGTCTCTTCCAAATCATCCTCCAAGATGGTCCTTTGTGCTGGTATGGAGCTGCCATGAGCACAAAAGTTGATGACTTGAAGCACTGGATGTGGTCGTGTGTAATGGATTGGAACCTATAAAACATCCTGATACTACACATGTGAGTTAATAAATTTCTACCCTCTCAACCTCAGTTTCATTTTGAGAAGGAATTGGTCCTGCTGAAGAATTTATGTCTGAATTTTCTGGCAGAATAGATGTATCCAAGAAACTTGCGTCAAGTTCATCATCCAAGCAAGGGTTTCAGTGGCGGATCCAGGATTCTCACCAGGTACAGGCGCGGTCTGTCAGGTTCGGTAATGACGTCAACAGTTAGTCACGTGTCCATGTTCAACATTTTCGCAGCTGGCCCTCTAGGAATATCTTATAGTCATCAGTTCAAATGAGGTCGAGTTTGTGATATTTTCATATTATAACTATATTTCACTTTACTCAACACATGCAAAACAGGTTGATATATAACATCAGAAAACAGAGGAGTGTGGAAAAGTAACATCACTGATTCAGAACTGAAGAAGAAATCTGATGGACCGACAATACAACCATCACTGAAAACAATGTCACCGTCACTGTGATTGTGCTTCTTCTGTTGTAGCAGTTGGATCCAGGAACAGCAAGCGTCTCGGATATGCCTTCGCAAAAAGAGTCTATCACACGCTCATGGTTGACAGACAAGTCCTTGTGGACAAACATGAGCACTAGCGCATTTAGCCTGTCTTGTGCCATCGTGCTCCGCAGGTCTGTTTTGATCAGCTTTAGTGCAGAGTTCGCTCTTTCAACTGTGGCTGTGGTGACGGGTATTATCAACAACAGGCGAAGAATGCAGACAATATTGGGATATGCCACTTCATTCACAGCACCCAGCGTCTCTGTAACACTGGTTGGTAAGGTAGCAGCACCTGCATACTCCCACTTCCTCTTCCATCGGCGTATCTCGGCCTCGAAAGTTGGGTCATCAGGCAAATCTGGAGCATAAGCCTTCAGGATAGCTGCCTGGTGGTGAGGAGTGAGGCTCTGGCAGTGTTTTGGCAGGAGCAGCAGTCCTTGCACTGATGCATGGCTCATGTCAGTGAATCTACTGCCAAGTTCACTGATCATGCTGTCAATGAATGGAATGAAGACAGCTCTCCGCCAGTAGCTCTCTGGAGTTGATGCAGGATGATTGCTGCGTAGTGTCTGTCGTGCAGCTAAGCGAGGAACTTGTGGATGGTCTTGGTCTTGGTCTAAGACACGGGATGTAACTGCTGATGCAGAGGCGAAAATTGAAGAGAATTCTCTCTCACTGTTACTTCTGATCTCTTCTAACAGACCTAGAACTTGGTTGATTTCACCATATGCCTCCAGCACATCCAATTGCGATCCTTGCAGTAGAACACTCAGACACTTTGTGTAACCGAACAGATATGTGCAGCAGTGCAGAGCTACGATGAATGAATCTGACGTTATCGAGCGGAGGAGGCCATTTGCCTCAGTGACAGACTTCGCATCGTACTTAGAGGCAGCAGTTGGAGTGGCAATGATCTGGCCTGAAATAACTTGGAGGCAGTGGACTAAGGCAAAGTACATATCTCTGAAGTCTTTTAAGGCAGTATGCCGTTCTACCCAGCGAGTTTCACACAGTAGCTTTAGCTTCTGAGCTCTGATTGGCTTTTCACCGGCAGATGTCCGCTTGGTGTTTTCTTGTTCAACACTCTGCTCTAATGTACGTTGCCGTTTTGGGAGTACTTGAAGAAGAGCCCAACAGCCTTCAAGTCGGAAAGCATGCAGTGAACTTCAGACACATTACAAGACTTTGTCAACGCCAAGTTCAGTTGGTGACTACAGCAGTGATAGTACTGTGCCCGGGGTACATGGTCTCGAAAATTCTTCTGGCAACCGTTAAGGTGGCCAGACATAGCACCAGCACCATCATAGGCCTGGGCTCGACAACGTGTTTCATCAAGACCAAGCTGCCTCAAGGCATTCCGTATCTCAGCACAGATGCTACTACCTGTCCCAAAGCTGCAAGCAATGAACTTAATCAACTTCTCTTCTGCCTTGTTGTCCTTCATGTATCTAAGAGACACTGCCAACTGCTCCCACCCACTTACATATCTTACTTCATCTGCCAGCACAGCAAAAAAGGGACTACTTTTTACATTATCCACTATTTGCTGAATTATGTCATCTGCCATCAATTTCATGAGGTCATTCTGGGTAGTTTTCGACATGTAGGTGGCATTACGAGAACAACACTCAAGGTGCTCCTTCAGGACAATATCGCCAGAATCGATAGCAAACTTCACAAACGCCATGAAGTTACCTTGAGGTGAATGATCATATGTAAGGTCATCACGGTGACCGCGCAGCGCTACACCTTCACGTGCAGCTAGTTCTAAACACCTCAGAACAGACAACAGTATACAACGATTGGCAGATACCCTTTCTGTAGCTGCTTGAGACTGCATCAGGTCTATCCTCTCAGAAGGGTGCTTGTCAGTACTAAGAAATGCCAGCAACTTGGCAGCAGCATTTCTGTGGTACTGGGTAGATTCATGCTCAGCAGCATCAGCAATAAGATTCTTCCAATCCCTGTGAAGACGGACAACAAAATTATCACCACGGCATGATCCCTCTCGATAAACGGTAGGAAATAATACGCAGGGCAAACAAAAGAGGCCTTCTTCCTTGCGTTTGCCATAGTATCCTAGCCAATCAAATTGGTCAAACCACTTTTTCTGGACAAATCTCTCTGAGTAGCCACTCTTCCTGCGCTTATCAACATACATCCTAAAAGGCAATATTGTCTGCTCGCTTGGTTTTCTCCTAGCAATCACTTTCACCTTGTCCTCATCACTGAGTGCTTTCCCTTCCATGGCTGTAGCTACAGCCTCCAAGAATGATCCATGGTCACTATCACTAACAACCTCTGCAGTTGTCGCAACCACGTCCTGACTACCACCTCCAGACTTCATATTACCAACTCCGTCACTTACTGTCTGCACACTGTCATCGTCCTCACCAGCAGCAACCCCACTTTGACTGTCGTCCGAGATACAGTTAACACTTGTACTAGTGGCCGCATCTCTACACTCCTGGGATACTCTCTTCGCTGGCTGAAACATTTCTGCCAAGCTCCTCTGATCAGCAGCCCTCTGCTTAGGAGGACGCTTATGACCGTACATCTTTCAATGACTTCTCTCCGCCAACAACGAAAACTAGATAGTCGACCCTCCTGTGGAAAGTTCTCGCAACTTCCGTAGAACTGGTCTCGCGTAGCCAGACCTTACCCGCTAAAGCAAAGCGAAGCGAGTACTGTAGGGTCTGGCTACGCGAGGCTACCGAAGAACACTAGTAGTCCAAGACAAGCTCGTGTGCTTTGTGCCAAACTGGCGCGCTAAAGTTCCAGAGCTCGAGTTCATGCATGAAACACACGTGCACGTTAGCCCAAACGATACGTGGGAGTCGATGAAACGCGCACTACCAGTAGTCGACGACGTGTGAGGTACAGGCGCGCGCCTCTCGCGCCTATCCCTGGATCCGCCACTGGCTTTTCATCTATCAGTTCAGGTAAGGAATCACTGCAACTGGATAACAGACAAACGTACCCCTATTCATGCCCAAGCAACTTTGTAAATGAATGAAGAAATCTAGGTACCGTACGTTTCTAAATGATGGTCAATTTCAGATGTGTCATCTGATTCACCTTGAATTGCCAGTAATCGCTGTATCCTGCAAGCAGAATGTATGCAGAGAAAGTAATGAAACCATGAAAATGGCTTCCAATGAAGGATTTACTCAGATTGGTTGTGGATTTCTTCATCATCTTCTTCTGACCTACTCAAACAGAATCTAGAATCAGAGTACATGACAGCGCAGACAAGCATTCTACCCTGATGTTGATGAACTGACATCCGAGTGCTGCCACACACCTACGGACGCTTTTTCTTCGCTGTTACCTTGACTGCTGCTTGTAATATTTACTGGTGTGCACCCATCCTCGACCCCTGACAAGGAATCTTCACTAACCGTGTACAGAGAGTATATAAATTATGTAGAATTTACAAAACAACTTTATCAAAACAATCGAGAAGCAGCAATCTTCAAAATATATGAGCTATTGCCTCGATCACTAATACAATATCGTGGGCAAGAACGTAAATTGTCATCTAAAATATATTTTACCATTTCTGACTGATAGGACTCAGACGTGTGGCAAACCGTTGTCTTCCTTGTCTCACCTGGTTGGGTGTAGAGCAGAGATTTAGTACACCTGTGACACATATGTACATTGCAGGGAGAGAAGTACCAGTAGGCTGTACATGTCCAATCAACACACAATGCAGTCTAGTGTTGTTTACCTTCATACTCTCTTGAATCATCAGTTCTTATTCGCTTAGATGGTAAGGAGTCTTCAGATTCAGGTGCTTCATGTCTTTGGCAACTAAATTCATACGGAACGAGGGCGCACACATGCACACAGCATTACATAATACTACAGTGATTAATTCACATGCAACAATCTCTCACCTGCAGGACTCAACGAATACCAGAAGTAAACCAGCAAGCTCTCCAAAAGACGACACCTGCCACTGAACCTTTAATCGCCAAAGCCTACTATAGATGTCTTGCGACAGTTTAATAGTCTTCATAACACTTGTTGTGCACTTGTGGCGACGTCCTGCCCCTTGACGTGCACCTCCATGGCTTCTCTTCTGAGATACCGAAGTCATATCGGTGACAACTTCCGGGAATCTTGTCCATCACGTGCGGCTTGCAAAGGGCCCGTTTTCGCCGTAGAAAGTAACCGTTCGAAGTCGGAAAACAAACGCTATACTTGCTCTATATTTACAAAACTTATACGACGTATCAAATCCATGCGCAATGACCTAGTCAAGTACGACGATATCAGCTGTCAGGCACTCAAAGCACGACAAAAGTCGATCTATTGCCAAAACGTGGCAGATAACGCAATATAACTACAGGTAAAATCGCACTTGCCAACGATTCCTCATTTTGGAGAACTTGAAAAATTTCTACCTAAATTCAAGTTTGCGGGCGCGTTTACACGCTAGGTATCCGAGGATAAAATCTTGACAGTGTCGCTTTAATTTACATGCATTAGCTATAGTATATAGCTACAGCTAATTAAAATATACAAGTAAAATGCTGGTGTAAACAAACCAATCATCTGTTAGTGCTTGCATGTTTCTCGTTCTACTCACCGGTACGTCGTAACGCCTCGGATACTACTCCAGCAATAATTCGTAAATGTGACAATTCTAACAGAGTCTACTACCGTTTCTTCAATTAGTTAATTAACCGCCGCGGCGTTTATTTTTTCAAGATTTTTTAAGATAACCACACCTTACTGGTATACGCATTTCACACTTGAAGACGTCATGCGTTGAAACGGTAGTCGATGAAACATTTGCCACACCTATGCCTACGAAGAAGTCGTATAGCTTTCTTATAAATTTGAGCTAATGCATTAAAATGTGGCGTTTCTTCGAGGGTGCCGTGTAATCGAAAGTACGTTTGTTGTAATTATGGAATTGTCGTACGACTACGTACATTGTTTGACTTGTGGTATACACAGCTAAAGCTTAGGTAGAATATATATATTATTATTAGCCATCAGAAAAAGTACCGGTATGATGTTTAGAATTGTGCTGTAGATGCTACAGCTATAGAGATTAAACAGAAGTAACTGAACGTATATACAGCAGCCCTATTTATTTATTTTAGTATATCTTAATTATAGTTTCCTGCTGTAGGCATCGATTGCCTTGATACAATTCTCCACGCAGACGGATCATCCTCACCAGTTTGCAGGGCGAAACGTCTAAAAACTACTTGCTGTACAGCCGCTATAACTTGAGGATCCAGCCTCCTCTTGCCTCTTCGTCCAGCGACGTTGGAATATTTTAGGACAGACGCTGTAAAAGCCTCCTAACAAGCCGAGAGGCAAAATTATCTCTGTACTTGCTGTCTTGCATCTCCTGGCTAATGAGGGTCTCTGGAATAACAAATTGGCTCGCGTCATTTCCTGCCGGTGCGGCAGATTGCACATCGCATGGGTAGCTGCAGTTCCGCCGATTCAATTTCGGGTTGGTGCAACAGGCTCTCTTCCCGTTTAGTCTGTACTTTTTACTCTCTCTTTCTCACGAGAAGCTGTGTCGATTCGAAATCTACGAAAGAGCAGGCAAGTTGCAAGCAATTTTTTGTTGGACTTTCGTTGGCAGCTGCAGAGTTTAGAACCTTCCATTCCAGCGCTTCCATTTGGACGGATTGTTCCTCCAACTTCAACGCTAAAGACTGGAGCGTCTGTAGAATATCTTGTTGCTCCTCGAAGATGGCAGCCAGCTTAGATTGAAAGTCTTGTTTGACATCTTGACAGTTGCATATAGTTGCGCATGCGTGTTCGAAAGTATGTGCACTGCCAGCTTCGGTCTTGGTCGGAGATGTACGAGCAGAGTCTGATTGGTAGGCATCCTGGTGGTCCAAGTCATGATCCGAGATTGTGCCTGGTAACGGAGCATGTTACAAACTAGAGAAATAACAGATTATTAAAATGATTCCATGTACAGTAGCCCGCCAGGGTTTGTCAGTTTACTCAATGTAACAAATTTAAGCGCAATCTCATCTTTGCACTTGAAATGTTTCAAAATCTTTTTTTCTTTGTAGTTGCTTGTTTTTGTTGTTATTATTCCGCCTTTTTCCTGCTTTCGTGGTGGTAGGCTGTTCTATTACTTTCGCTGTAAATCTTCTCCTCCCAAAGTTGGCCACCACCGTCTCTCCAACATCAAATTCCCGAAGTGTTATGTCGCGTTTGTTGACCAAGTTTTGTAGCCCTTTATGTGGCTTTTCTAACCACATGTTGGTCTTTGCCATACTGCTGAAAGACTAGCTCTAAACTAACTGAGTGAATTGCTTGCAGCTGCACTACATTCGCGGGAAATTAAAAGTAGTAATGGTCAATTAGGCTTGTAGTGTACTTGCATACGGTATTCAGTCATACTAGCTACTCTTTCACTCAAACTGTCTTTGCACCTGCACACTACGTAATAGGTGGGAGTAGGCGTGGTCATATTCTATACGTACAGTAACAGCCTACTCTCTATTCCCCATAATCTGAACTTTGAAATCGGCATTATCTCCTGTATTTTGTACCTTTACAATGATCTTGATTTCAGAAACGTAACGCGCCGCTTTCAGAAAGAGCACATAAACAGAGTGTCTGTCTCTTCAGCTTGGTTATTCTGTGATATAAATGCTTGCAACTTAGGCCACTCGATTCTGCCGAGATTATCTGAAACGTGCACCCTTGATACATATTTTCTTTGGTAGAAGCGTTCACAGCTACAGCAAGCATTGTCTGTCTGAGTCATCAAGTAGCCGTGACTCGCTAAATGTGGATTCAGTATTGGTAGATGCTAAATCGTGAGATTGTTTATAGCTCCATTCCAAATCGCGGAGCAGACATTTGAAGTTTTCGATTTGGCACATTTCTATAAGGACACGAAAATTACCCTTTCCAGAAACTGGTCTATCTTCCCAACATTGATATGGCTTGTAATTGCATTATGTAAAGGGATCAAGAATGTTCTTAACTTTGGATAATGGTAGAAGCCGCTCTGAGAATCCGAAGTTAGCTGTCACATCCTCCGTCATTGAAACAAACCAGAGGATGACCTCGACTGCATGTAGTGCCAATGTCGAAGCACTTTGTGTCTTCTACTTTGACATAGCGTTCATTAGGACATCCACGATTATATGAGTCTAAGGCCTGGTTCACAATATTGACGGCGACGTCGACGTCGACGTCAACGCGGCGTCGTGACGTCCACCTGGACGTTCGAATTGTGAACAACGACAAAGTGGCGCGGCGTCAAAAACTGGAGTGGTCAGCGTCAAATGAAACCACGTGGGCATTTTTAGCGAATCAGCAGAGCTGTAAGCAACCCGGATCTAGAATGGAAGAACGCCGATTGACGCTGCAAGAGAAGCAGCAAGAGAAGATCATCATTGGAATCGTTGTCCATGATTAGACACGCGTGCGCGATCTGACTCAAGACTCGAGACCAACCTTGACGCGCGCAGCCTAGGTACGTCTCAAGATATTGTAAACAAGACGACGCTGACGCTAGCGTCACGACGCCGAGTTGACGACGACGTTGGTGTTGACGTCGACGCCGACGTTGGCGTCAATATTGTGAACTAGGCTTAAGGCAATTCGAACTTGATTCGTTGAAGTTTTAGAGGTTTGCGATAGTTCGACAATGGCATCTGTATTTGCTAGACGTAGAGTTTTACACTCGCTACTACAATTCCATTGCATTACAACATCACTATCTTTGTTTGCAGACGCGTCTTGCACGTTGTGACTAGTTGTTCAGCGGCTACACATTGACCACTTTCATTCACAGTTATGCTAGCATTCGTTTCTGTTATTTGTAAGCCGAATCGTAAAAGTATGGCTCAAACGACACACTATGACGACATTCTCCGAAATCATGTTTTTCAATGATGTTCAGTTTTCTTATATAGTTAGTCATCTTGATCAACGTTGTAGCATAGCACTTGCACAACTCTAGGGATTTGCTAACTAGTCTTCTAGCGGCTACTTTACAAGCAACTATAGCCTGATATTTCGCCTTTGCTGCATGTGCAGTGACAGCGAGTTCTTTCAATACTCTCACAAGTGGATCTTTGACTTCTGTGTCATGTAGCAAGTTGCACTGAATTCGGTTGATGTAGACCGGTCTAGCGTCATTTCTAGGCTCAGCTACATATAGCGCATACTTAGCACGCATATCCGCTTTCTTGTGTTCAGGTGCTGCCCTGTATGCGGCGAGCGAATGAATCCGCGAGAGGGCACGTCGTTTTATTGAGTGAGCCCTCTCTGCGGCTCACGAGGCTGCACGCTGTTTGATTGGGTCAGCTCTGTACCTGGCACGGGCAGTCGCCTTGTTCAGTTCAGGTGCAGCCCTATAAACAGCAACTGATCTAGCACGAGAAGCTTCCTTCTTCTCTGCAGACACTGGTTTACCAATTCCAAGGTCTTTAGTTTTACAGTAGTAAGTTTTGTTTAGGACACGCCTTTTTCTAATGCTGACCATCATACGCGATACCTTGCGTAGCATTATACGTATCGTACGTGGCAGGTGTATCGGCGCACATGTATCTATTGATGCTTGTTCCCTGTTTCAACTTAATTGCAAAGACACGTACGTACAACTGCCAATCCCTACATCACAAATACTACATGGATTTATATTCCAGCTACACCTTCTATACACGAGGCAGCTACCAAACCAAGGTTATGTGCAAATATAACTCTAGGCAACATGATCAAATGTAGCAGTGATCATTAGAAAGACCATGCAACAATAAACCTAAGACTCACAGCACTGCATGCCAACTAGTGATTGCATGGCCCTCCAATTCACTTTAGAAAGAAGACATTCAACAAGGAAACAGATTGATAGAAGCTAACGCTGGGTCGGCACAGTTCCTGTTGGAGGACCGACTGCTCCACTGTTTGTTATTTAAATGGTGCGAACCATCATTCACTTAATTGTCAAGAGTCGTAAGTATAACCGTTGATCGAACTTCCGACACATTTCCAAATTATTCAAGTGTGCACGTCCAAAGCGAGACTGTACAAGTTCAACATAACCTTTAATTAATCTTAAAAGTAAATGACTGAGTAGATCGAGCTATGCTGACATCAACCAAAACATATATGTAAGCAGTGACCAATATAACTTTTTGCAGTCAGTAGGCAAATGTCAGATCACAATGAAATTTGACCGCGCATATAAGAGTTTTGATCGGCCATGCATAAATTAAATATTCGTTGTACCTTGGTTTCTTAGGTCCATATTTTAGAAAAGCCAAGAAACGTAAGGCCTTACTTAGATTCACAGACTAAAACGCGTCCTACGCTAGAATCCCAATCATGATTTTTAGCAAAAGTTACTGGAACTGTATGGTAATAATGTAAATTCCTCGTATTTTAAGCATGACCAAGGTCAACTCCATGCCGGAGTGCTAGGTCTTAAATGCTGGGATATTTTGCAAATGCCAAATTCTCCTTGGCTATCATGTAAGCAATTTCAAATTCCCTCTGCATTCGTGCTCTTGTGGATTCATCCATAGCCGTGACAGCTCTGGCAATAGAGCAGCTACTGTATGCTGTAACAGACTTGCGCTTGAATTCTTTCTTTGCTCTTCTTGTTGCCGAGCTAAGGCCGTCTTGTGTTGGTCACGTGCTGCATGGTTCAGAATATTGATTGTTTTGTGATTGGTAGACCTGTCCAATCATACTCTAGAGAAATGCTTGACTTAAACAAATTTTAGCTTCAAAGCGACGACAAACTTTGCACCAAAGCAAAGCCACAAGAGACTTGTCAACAGGATCAAAACCACACCGTACCAAGACGTTGTCTGACTTCTACTCTGGTGTTTTTGCCACTTTAGGAAAGTTTTTGCAGATACTTGACTTTTTTACTATAATTCACAGAGGACACACTGACTACATGTTCCAACTTGAAGTGAATAATTCAGATTATCCAGCACAGCTTGTATGCCTTGTGAGGCAGTATCTTCTGTATTTAGTACCTTTGCAATGATCTTGATATCAGAAACCGCAAAAACTGACATTTCTGTTTATTATATTACCTATAGCTACTACAATATCGTCCTGCAGACATCAAAGGATACAGTCATTATCCAATTATCGTGTAATCTAGCTATGCTGGCAACATCGTCTGATTGCAACTGCTTTCCATCGTCTTTGTGTATATCTGGTTCATCTTCTTTTTGTTCAGAATCAGAGCCTTCTCCCTCTTCTTTGTACGTTCCTAACTTCCATATGATCGTTCAATGCCCAGTTCTAGGACTATCTACCCTCTGACAAACTTGTCTGTGTTTGCGACAAATGCATATCTCCTGACTAGCGGACAAGTCTCTTTCGCTTGCCGCAAGAGGAAGATGGGATTCAAGTATCACAAATGTAGCGTTTCTGGAAGAAGAGAATGGACTAGCTGCAAGAAGACTACGTGTAAATCAACCATATAGCTTTCAAACATTTCACATACTGTTCTCCATATTGCTACTCAATCAAAATTATCAACGTTGATAGTCAGTCGGCGCTAACGTTTCTACGCGCGATAGTGTGGTCGGTGGTGCCCGGGTAATCGTCCTTGTCTCGGTCGTCCCGTGGTGTGTCGTCGTTCGTCGCGGGTCGACGACTCGCGCGTAGTCTGATTCTGAGTTTGCGGGCGAAATTGTCGAATTCTCGTATGTGGCGTGCTCGATTGGGTCTCGTCTCGGTGGGTACGTATGTTAGTCCCTTGTCCAGTAGTGTTAGTTCGGTGTGTGACAGTGTGGCGTGACTTCTGTTTACGACGTATCTACCGACGGCGGCGGAGGCGTCGAGTGTGGACTTAGAGCTATTGTGCACGGCGGAGCGCGACACTGGTGTGAGATTTGTGACACGATTAAGATTCGTAACGATGCTATCATTGGTCGTATTGGCTACTGTTATTAGAACGTTAGAAGTAGAATTACTGTCTGTCAATGGTCTGTCTGGCGCTTCGTCTAGCGTGTGGTATCGGTCGTATCTCTTACGGCGTCGTTGCCGTAAGTGGTTGTTGTGGTTGTTGTGGCCGTTTCCGCTGTATTGCGTCTGGCGCGATCTATGTTTAGAAACAGATAATACATGTTCAGCGTGTTAAACATCATAGACGGGTATCAGTGTGTTAACGTGGCCCTTTCGGGTCCGTTCTGTGTTATTACCGTGAGCGCCGTTGCCGGCTTCGTACGGTTTACGTCGTCGGTTCAACCTCGCGGACGGTGTCCGGTGTTTCGGTTCATTTACTTTGGCACGGCGTCTGCTCTCGTTTGCCATTCTTGTTGTGATTAGATTGCGCTTGAGATCGGCTGCATGTGTTCGAACCAGAGACGTCTGTCTCGCTTTTGCGGTCGCATCACTCTCTGCCTCGATCTTATTGGCGATGAGTTGTTCTGTTCTGGCCTTGTCGTCTTGCAGTTCGGACTTGGCCGTTCGGTAATGTTCTGCAAGTAGGTTGAGGGCTTCACAGCCGAAGCTGCGTTTCAAGACTTCGAACTTATTTGCGACGTCCGTCCTCTGAGCGAGGACGGGTTCGATTTGATTTGTGACCTGTAGCCACGTGGGTATCACGCCTTCCTCCTTTGCTTCTAGTGCGTAGGCCTGGTGATGTACGAGGCTCTCCATTTTGTGTGTTTGATACGTATGCTTGCCAAGGAGGCGTTCGAGTGGTTCCGTAGTGACGTGCGTTTCGTCGTTCGCGGGAATGTCGTCCGTCTGCTGCAGGAGCGTGAGGATCGTTGAGTGGGGAGTCGGTTGGTTTGTGCTCATGAGGGGTGGTAGTGGTAGTGGTAGTGGTCGTTGTGTCGATGGAGGCTGTTGTTGGGTGGTCGTGGCGTGAGCGGCGGCGGCGGCCCTGCCGAAGCGTCGACCCGTCGTCCCGGAGTTCTCGACACCCTTCATGGGTTGTTGACCCGATTGACTCCTGGTCTGATGGCCACGCTGTTGCTTAGCTGTCGTCTTATCGGCGTTGGCCGTGAAAATGTGGCGCAAAGAGTCCGAGTATGATGACATCTTTCTAGATGGGTATAAATTTTTCAAGACAATCGATTTCTTTGTTTTGGAAAAGATGCTTGTCAACGAAGTCTCTTAGAGATGCTCCAAGAAGTGGTACTTCAGCACGCCTCATTCTGGAAGGTAGGAGTCTCATAGATGCGTTGCTGAATCATGATGATGAACTAACTTCCAAGCAAATAAAGGTTATCCTTCAGCGCGAACTCAGTATCTCCGTATGCGAGTCTACCATCCGTCGTGTCGTCAGAACACAACTTGACTGGGTGGTAACAAAACCATGCTACTGTCAATCCATGCGAGATGTAAACGAAACGAAGAGACTTGAATTTTTCAATCAACTATAACTTCAATTTTAAAGACATCATATTCTCGGATGAGTCAAGTGTGGAGATGATCTGGCACAAAAAGATCTGCTGCAAAAGAAAGGATTCTCTCTCAAACTGAAGCGAAGCCAAAACACCCTCTCAAGATGCATGTTTGGGGCGGAATCTCTTGCCGTGGAGCAACGCCAATTTGCGTTTTTACTGGCACCATGATATCGGATCTCTATACCAAAATTTTTAGCGATCACCTCCAACCCAGCATAGGCTTATGCAGGACAACGATCCCAAGCATGTGAACCTACACACCAAGCAATTTCTACAAGGTAGAGGCATCAACTGGTGGCCTACTCCACCTGACTCACCAGATCTCCATCCAATTATTAAAGTTTGGAACGAATTAAAACTTTTTCTTGAGAGTGAGATAAAGCCTTTTACCAAGAATGAACTGGTAACAGGATTCTTGAATTTTGGCGCACTAGGATGCCCCCACAGAAGTGCCAAACTTATATCGGCCATCTTTCAAAAGTGCTGCCAAAGATGGTAGAAGCACAGGACATACCAACTGGAGAATGACTTGTAGCCTAAAAACATGGCTCAATTTACATGCATTAGGTATAGTATATAGCTACAGCTGTTTAAAACATACAAGTAAAATGCTAGTGTAAACAAACCTATCACCGTTAGTGCTTACATGTTTCTCGTTCTACTCACCGGTACGTCGTAACGCCTCGGATACTACCCATGCATCCAGCACTCATCCGTAGAGTTGACAATTCTAACAGAGTCTACCACCGTTTCTCCAATTAATTAATTAACCGCCGCGGCGTTTATTTTAGCTAGGGTTTCAACCGCGGCGTTTAAACAAGGGCAGCGTTTAAATGATGTTGGTATTTACTCAATTGCGGCGTTTATTTACGCTTTCTGTCTGTGATTTAGGAGCTTGTGTGCATGTACACGCTTTAACTTTGACATCCATTTTTTCCAGAGAACCACACCATAATGGTATACACATTTCACACTTTGAGACGTCATGCTTTGAAACGGTAGTCTCAAGAAACGTTTGCCACACCTATGCCTACGAAGAAATCGTATAGCTTTCTTATAATTAAAACAAACGTACTTTCAATTACACGGCGCCCTCGAATAAACGCCACATTTTAATAAATTAGCTCAAAATTATGGAATTGTCGTGCGACTACGTACATCGTTTGACTTGTGGTATACACACCTAAAGCTTAGGTGGAATATATATTATTATTAGCCATCAGAAAAAGTACCGGTATAATGTTTGGAATTGTGCTGTAGATGCTATAGCTATAGTGATTCAACAGAAGTAACTGAACGTATATACAGCAACCCTATTTATTTATTTCAGTATATCTTAATTAGAGGTTCCTGCTGTAGGCATCGATTGCCTTAATGCAATTTCTCCACGCAGACGGGCCATCCTCACCAGTTTGCAGGGCGAAATGTCTAAACGCTACTTGATGTACAGCCGCTATAACTTGAGGATCCAGCCTCGTCTTGCCTCTTCGTCCAGCGACGTTGGACGATTTTAGAACAGACGTTGGTAAAAGTCTCCAAACAAGCCGAGAGGCAAAATTAGCTCTGCACTTGTTCTCTTGCATCTCCTGGCTAATGAGGGTCTCCGGAATAACAAATTGACTTGCGCCATTTCCGGCCGGTGCGGCAGGTTGCACATCGCAAGGTAGCTGCAGTTCCGCCGATTCAATCTCAGGCTGGTGCAAGAGGCTCTTTTCTTGTTTAATCTCTCTTTCTCACGAGGAAGCTGTGTCGACTCGAAATCTACAGAAGAGCAGGCAAGTTGCAAGCAATTTTTTGTTGGACTCTCGTTGGCAGCTGCAGAGTTTAGAACCTTCCATTCCAGACCTTCCATTTGGACGGATTGTTCCTCCAACTTCAACGCTAAGGACTGGAGTGTCTGTAGAATATCTTGTTGCTCCTCGAAGATGGCAGCCAGCTTAGATTTAACGTCTTGTTTAAAATCTTGCCAGTTGCATAGAGGTGCGCATGCGTGTTCGAAAGTATGTGAACTGCCGGCGCCAGTCTTGGTTGGAGATGTACGAGCAGAGTCTGATTGGTACTCATCCTGGTGGTCCAAGTCATGATCCGAGACTGTGTCTGGTAACGGAGCATGTTGCAAACTAGAGAAATAACAGATTATTAAAATGGTTTCATGTACAGTAGCCTGCCAGGGTTTGTCACTTTACTCAATGTAACAAATATAAGCGCAGTCTCTCATCTTTGCACCTGAAAATGTTTTCAAAATCTTTTTTCTTTTTGGTTGCTTGTTTTTGTTGTTATTATTCCGCCTTTACCTGCTTTCGTGGTGGTAGGCTGTTCTATTACTTTCGCTGTAAATCTTCTCCTCCCAAAGTTGGCCACCACCGTCTCTCCAACATCAAATTCCCGAGGTGTTATGTCGCGTTTGTCGACCAACTTTTGTAGCCCTTTATGTTGCTCTTCTAACCACTCCAGAAGCGCCATGTTGGTCTTTGCCATACTGCTGAAAGACTAGCACTAAACTAACTGAGTGAATTGCTTGTAGCTGCACTACATTCGCGGGAAATTAAGAGTAGTAATGGTCAATTAGGCTTGTAGTGTACTTGCATACGGTATTCAGTCATACTAGCTACTCTTTCACACAAACTGTCTTTGCAGCTGCACACTACTAAAAAATTCGCGTAATAGCTGGGAGTAGGCGTGGTCATATTTTATACGTACAGTAACAGCCTACTCTCTATTCCCCATAATCTGAACTTTTGTGCCTTTGCAATGATCTTGATTTCAGAAACGTAATTCGCCGCTTCCAGAAAGAGCACATAAACAGAGTGTCTGTCTCTTCAGCTTGGTTATTCTGTGATATAAATGCTTGCAACTTAGGCCACACGATGCTGCCGAGATTATCTGAAACGTGCACCCTTGATACATATTTTCTTTGGTAGAAGCGTTCACAGCTGCAGCAAACATTGTCTGTCTGGGTCATCAAGTAGCCGTGACTCGCTAAATGTGGATTCAGTATTGGTAGCTGCTAAATCGTGAGATTGTCTATAGCTCCATTCCAGATCGCGGAGCGCCATGATGCCGCTTTTCTACGTAGGGCGCAGCACTCACACGTACACAAATGCACTCACACGTTACAACGTGACAACACTAAACGAGGACTGATCCACGAAGCGATCTGTCCAAATTCTGTTCCAATATCTTGCTCGATATCCCGCTCCTCGTCACCAAATGCAACAACGTTACGTGTCGTCTTTCTTACGTACCAAGACTACAGGTGAACTCCATGGTCTCACCTTCGTTGCGAATTCCGGGCAGGACGTGATGACACAGTCGAATTTAGTCCGTTGAGCTGTAATGTTCTGGGTGGTAATTGTGCTTTTAACCTGTACAAACCATACTTCTGTGTCGGTAGGCCAAAAAGGAGAAAGTTTCACGCTGACGGCGGTAGCAGCGACTGAAGCAATGCCATTTCGTCTAAAATCCAGGCAGAGGCAGAAACATCATTTAATGTTGATAGATGGTTTCTCAGCAATATGAAGAAGGGCAGCTGTGTTGGTTTTAGACAAGCTGCCATCTGTCCCAGCAACCGACCAGGGAAGTGGCTCGAGAGGATATTCAAGAGCAGTTGCCAGATTTATTTTCCTAGTTTGCGCTTTTACTTTCATTCGAGAAAATATAGGTTTATCTGCTTTCAAAACAATAGTTGCTTTTGATGTTTTGTCTGTGGTTTTCGAGTCATTGCATCGAAAGTCTAGAGATTTTGCTTTGGTAGTGTACTGAGACAAGAAAGAGACCACGCGGTGGGCTGTGTGCACCATACTAGATCTGGGTCTTATCTTATCGCCGTGCCCGTATATGCGGCGTCTAAAGTACAGTCAGTCTAATAACACTACATCTCCCTTGCAAGTCTCTTGCGAATAGTTTCACTAAACTAGCAGAATGAACTTTTGTACATAACACAACACAACGCAACAGTGATAGTATATGTGTTCTCTATCAGTCCAATTCCTCCGGTTGTTGACAACGCGACCGCTGCGAGTAACGACTTATCCTGAAGAGTTACCTGGTGCTGAACCTTTTGGGGTGTCCGTTGGGAGGTCAGCAGCTGTTCTATTGCCTTTTCCTCCGTGTAGTGACGCATGAGCCGTGTCGTCAGAGGATTCTGTGTTGTTGTTTGCCAGCTGATCGTCTGTCAGAAGAACTTGTCAGGAAAAAAGGTAATACGACAACATATTCTTAATACTCTAAATGAGCGGCGCCGACGAGTCAGGAAAGGATTCGACTTTACGCAACTTTTATGTTCTCGCTTATTGCATGTGTATCTAAGTTTTTAATAATGGATTTTGCTATTTCTATTTTAGGACGGACGAAAGGTTAAGAAGGTAAAAGACCCGGAATCAGAAAAATCACCTAGTACTAGTACTAATTCTAAGGACGTCGACAATGAGCCATCTGCATCCGGTACGCGCACAGCTGCAGAGGAAATGCCGGTGCCTGATGCTAGTGCTATTTCAAATTCAGAGGCAAAAGACCCAGAAAATTTAGAGAAAGATGGGAATTCAAACTTACCTGCTATTGGCGGTCAGAACATGTTAGGTGCAATCAACTAACTGGTGCACATGTATTTGTCTCTGTTTTAATAGATATCGTTCACTTGCTTGACAATAAGAATATTAATGTAGGAACTGGACAGATATGTGGTCTTCACGGATCACTGTGCCACATGAGACCAGTACCACAGAGCCACATGAAAGTCAAAGTTCAGTCTCTTAGTGGAGGTCACAGTGAAACACCTTACCCATGGACAGAGAACATTTATTGGCATCATGAGCCAGTGATGCCCAACTCTTTCCTAGTGTGGCCTGCAAAATTTTTGCAGAAACTGCAGCTGGTTCAAGACGGCTCATCTTCAAGAGCCACAGAAGGTATGTGCAGCAAGAACTAGAGAAAATTTTCTACGAACATTACTCTGATTGCTTCTTTGCAAATTACTTCTTCTTTTGCTGTCTCTGCATGTTAAACTGTTCCATTATACGTGATATACCAGGCCCGACGGAAGCAACTTGAAAGTGGAGCGTCCTAGCGCGCGTTAGAGGGTGTGGCTTAGCGCACGCTAAGGGCGGGTTAGCACACATTCGTGAGTAGTGAGCATGCGCACAGAGGGCTGTCACAGAGTTCGGGGAATATAGTCCAGGTAACGAAAGAGAAGTCGTAGGAGACTTCAAAACAGTCACCAAATTAGTACAGTCGCAATCCGGTAGATGACCAAATATATTATTTTATTTTATCAGCTCTACCTTTAGACCGGAAGTATGCGGCAATAGTTCGCTGGCTGAAGTCGAGTTTTCACAAAAAAAGTGGGGCGGCTATGGGCCGCTGCTGCCGCTGCGACTCCGTCGGCCCTGTATACATTATATTTTTATAGACATTTCTACTAGCCTCGTACCAGACCCTCTCTCAGGGGTTGTCGTGTTATACGGGAACCGAGCACGACGGCGCGAGAGGGTCTGGTACGAGGCTAATTTCTTCTATGCATGTAAACTATAATTAGTCTTTGTACATGCATTTGTTATTAAAAATGTTTTACACGTCCAAGTTTATACAACACAATTACAAAACTGCTAAATGTTAAAATGTTAGCTAATACTTTTGTTGTTGAAGGTTGTGAACGCAAGTGCAAGTTGGAACTAGCCGTAATGGTTGGATTTGAAGTAGCAAGACTTCGAGACGTGAGTAGGACGCACTCATCAGCGCTTGCCGGAGTCTGGAAATTCAGCTTGGGCCAGACAAAAGCAAAGCCAAACTGCTGACGTTGGTGGGTGACGCCATGCTGAAGGAGGGAATTGTCAAGATAAAAGAGACAATGCAGTCGACGTCAGACGTCCTACGTAGAGATGACTTCTATAAATCAAAGACATTTTAGCTAAGTGTGTTGTTCTGGTACATGGTAGTTTCAGTGCAGCGTATTTTGTTGTTCTTTTTATGGATACTGCTAAGGTTTGGATTCTTTTTGTAGCATCAATGCATTGTTTTGAGTGCATCTTATGTACGTGCGTAGCAATTCTCAATGTTTGCTTCTGCTTTCAGCTACTGACACAACAACAGTAACCTAACTGGATTGTATTGTATTTTCCATTAATGTTATGAATAAACCTAAATGGAATGTACTGTATTTTCCATAATGATATAATTACCAAAGCAAAATAAGCATAGATTGCCATCAAGGTAAATGAGTCATTGTCCAACCACGGCATTTCAATTTTCAAAGCATGGTAAATGACAAGCCATTAATGGATATCATAAATATTTCCATACATTAGGGTCCACGTACTCACTTTTTTCCTAATTGTATTTGCAAGTATCAAAAATGGAACAAGAAATATACATTCATGGTATTCACGTAACTACAAACATGGAAAATGCCATTCTAGCCATGAATAGTAACTGTGCTAAATAACAATCATGAAAAACAATTTCCAAAAATGTAACCTACTATTGAATGCTACAATTTCCATTCATGGTATGTGTTTAACTATTCCATGAATGGAATATGTTAATGGTATTTATTGCATTTTCCACTGTATATACCATTAATGGAATTTGACAAAGTTTTCCTGTGAGCTAGCTAGCTAGCTATATAGTTCTTCTAGAGCCTCCTCCGCTTTGTTTCCCTAGCGACCGTATACCTTCAAGGCAATGGGACGAAACATGTACCCAAGATTTGGTGACTTTACAAGGTATTTGCGATCTTTCTCCGTCTCTTCAGCTGCAGCAAAATCAGGTTTACTACAACTGGAACGGACTGACCGTTTTGCCACGGAGTGAGTAATGGTTACGTCTAAAAGGAGGTTTTCTCCATCTGTATAGTTGCAATGTCCGGACGTTGTTTATTCTTGAATTTCGCCGTCAACTCTTTCCGGCAATGAAATCCCAAAAATTTGGACATGTCGTAGAAGCAGTCGAGTGCTTTGTCATGTCGTTTGATTGGGCCATCGCTCCACTTACACGTCATGGCGTTGTATCCTTCAACATCTATTGGTTGACCACACTGGGCAACACAACGATCCAAAGATTGCAATCATGGAATGGCTTTACCGAGTCGCAGACATTGACAATGTTGGCATTGCTGAGAGTGAAATGATGCGAACCCCGTATTGCATCCAGCCCAGCCCCAGAGTTTGGACAACCACAACCTTTATTCGAGCTTGATCATCACTATTGGTGCACTGTTGTAAAACCTGGTTAAGCTCAACAGCATTTTTGGCTTGATGAAGTTTTGCCCGTAGTTTATTTGGAGCATCTGGCAGTTTTGATGTACATGATAACAAGTTCCACGTATCGTCAAAGGACTGGTGGAAACTTGCCAAAGCACTTGACAATTCACTGAGAACTTGAGGCTCTTCTTTGCCGTTGACTCTCACAAGATTATCACACAAACTACTCAGACGACCATCACGATGAGGGAGATGGCCTACGGTGTTGGACCAACCTCCAAGAAAGGCCTCAAATGTAGAATGCTTTGCAGACCGAAGATCAAATCCTTCTTGTTGAATGTCAGGTTTGAGCTGTGAGGATTCAAGGGCATTGGGAGAACCACATGCAAAGTTGTTTTGAAAAGCCATGATAACCATGGTATCATGCAGTTCTGCCGCTTCAGATATTAGCGATAATGGAACAGATCGAAGATGATGAGTAATCTTGAGAACTGAACAATACCGTAAAAGCAGTAATGCAGACTGCATGTCATCTAAAAGAGACAACTTTGCTAAAAGGTCACTTTCGCACTTCACTATCTCTACGCAATTTTTCCTTGACAAAACATCTGATTACACTGGAGTGCCAGGTATTTCTAATCCATCTCTTACGGGTATAGGCAGATCCCAATCAACTATCCTGAAGGACAGTAAGCCTCACATTTATCTTCTCGCAAATCCAATCCCATGTTTGTTAGGTCGTCTTTCGTCTCAACAAAGGCGGACACTACCTCTTGTTTAGAACCAATGTGATTGTGGCGTCATTAAGGTAGCATGGAATCAAGACTTTTGGGTGCCTCTGGCTAAGCTTCGAAATGACTGAGTGTAGAGCAAGGCAGGAGAGGAAATGTCCTAGGGGATCCCCTTGTTGTACACCCTCCTCGGATAGAATGCTGGTATGCTGGTATGCTCACCATTGATTGATACAACCAGTGGAATTGAGTTGATGTAACTAACGTTTAGACACAAATAGATGAAGTTGCGAAAAAATGTGCATCTACTACTTCCAGAATGATGTCACGATGAATGCTATTGAATGCATTTTGCGTCAAATTATATAATGACAGATAATTATCCTGCAGGCATAATTGTATTAGGTGTGTTATGACCTCTGTTCCTCCAGGAGTCGACACTCGATACTGGAAAGGAGAGAGGTATTCTGCCATATCTCTCTTTAAATGTAAGCAAGCTGCCTTGGTTAACCGTCGCCTGATGCAATTGCCAATTGCAGCAGGACGAACATCCACTTAGTTCTTCTTAAGTGGAATCAATTTAGCACCAGCTAGTGCCTTTATAATTGAATCTGATACCTGGCCGCCAGGAATGACGGTGCAAACACTGAAGAGTAAATCTCGTGTTAGGTCTGGTTCCAATAACATTTTCAAATGTTTAAACTTCCAACTATTATTCCCACAGCTGGACCCATTAGGGCAATCTCGTAATGATTTAGTGCATGTTTTGTTGATATCTGTAAAGGTTGGAAACTGTGTGGGAAGTGTGGCTGAAAGCTAGTTGAGAATGACCTACGTACAAGGTGTTTCGCTTCCAGTTTCTTAATTAATAAGGTGTCATCCAAGTCTTCAGCAACCCCAGAGCTTGCTAACACACTTGCAGCTGTTGAGATTTCACCAGACTTGATCTTACTTCTAACAAAACGAACAAGGCAAGGATTGAGTAACATATCCTGGGCTGTCTCTTGATTCGAAATTCCTTGACTACGTTTGTGTCTTGTAGCCTTTGTGAGGTGAGACAGCTCCCCAAATCTCTCTTCTTTGAACAATCTAAATCTCTCAATATCTTTCCTTCCCGACTGGCCTTCTCGTGACTCTCGTTGTAATAGTAGTATAGGGACTAAAAGAAGCAGCTTCCATGCGGACTCATTTTGAGGATCTACTTTGAGAAGCTTCAAAGGCATGGCACAACATAGGGCAAAAGATTCTTTCATATTAGGTTTGATTTGACGAACAAAATATACAATGTGATTGCTTATTTCATGAACCTCAAGCTTTTGTAGAAACGTATATACGGGTATTCAGTGGGATCATGTGACAAACTACCAATCACAGATGGATCCAAATTTTGAATAACGTCAGATAACGACCAATTTTTGCAGAAAAACAGAGCACGACGAAGCAACCGATAAAGCTGACGCCGGCAGAGAATCGAAAGACCTAGCTGTGTGACAGTCTGATTGACGTATTGAACAACGTTTCATGTGTCTTTTCAGACGATTGCTGCCATTAGAAGAATTCTTTGCGGCATACGGTTTGCAACAGAATTTGCAGGTCTGTAGGGAGTGTTTCATACGAAAATGTAATATAATGATGGCTAGTTCGAACATGTTCGAACACGTGCTCGCGCACTCTCTCACTCACTCACTTATATTTCAACTCAGAAAAACGTAACCAAAACTGTTCGTAGCTAATTTAGTAAGCTCAATCAGCATAGAACAATACTAGAATAATATAAAAAGGAAACATGTAAAACAAGCAAATTGAAAATGAGAATAACTCTACTACATAACTACACCCTAAAAACCACACGAAAACCATACAACTACTTACGTAAAGTCACTAGCAAAGTATCTTGCTGAAATGGTAAAAGCAGCGTCACTCACTCACTCACACTCACTCACACACACACACACACACACACACACACACACACACACACACACACACACACACACACACACACACACACACACACACACACACACACACACACACACACACACACACACACACACACACACACACACACACACACACACACACACACATACACACACACACCTTGAACCTTGAACCCGCCCATTGTAAAACTGATGATGGCGGTGTCCTTAACTTAAGCATAGAGCCCTGGACAAATGACTAGATTGTTTCATTAACTGTTACAGAATCGGCTGTGTCTGGTGAGGTCTCCCTTCTGACGAAAACGTTTACCACAAACAATCACACCTTTGGTGCTGCTTGTTTCTGCCTTTCTCTAGTCATTTTCTCGTAATAATATCAAAAAATTTCGATTTGCAAGATCGAAATTAATTTCACCGCCGCAACAATCTGAACACGATAAGTAGTAGCGGTTGATCAACTTTCAGCCGTAGCTCCATTAAGAAACCTACGTCACCAGGGTACGCACGCACAATGAGTACGACTTTCACTCAGCAGTTGTTTACAATTTGTCTTTGATGAGCATGTTCATGTGAAAGAGTTCAATTCTGGAACGACATACTTGATGACAGATATTTTAAACTTTCTTTGTACCAATAATCAAGTTTGTGGTGTATAGTTGTGCCGAATTAGTCTCTTTTCTTCAATTTTGTCAATTCTGTCTTCCTCGTAACGATCTAAACCTAATCTCATATTTTCTTCCACACTGAACGGTCACATGCTATCATTTCCCAATTTGATACACACACACAGACACACACACACACACACACACACACACACACACACACACACACACACACACACACCACCACCACCACCACCACCACCACCACCACCACCACACCGCACACGCAACTACATGCACATAAATATACGCTCGTAGCTCTGATGCGCGTAGAACGCAGAATCATTTACTAGTCTAGTACAATATTTCATGATGATACGTATCATGACAATACGTATGCAACTGAAATACTATAACTGACTATATGCATGAATTTGAGAGTTTCTTTTAGAAAATATTTTGACGAATATACTTAAATATATGACAACATTTCAAGTAATTGTCAGCTTTCTAAAATTATAAATTACACAGTGATCCATTGCGGAAATTATTTGCGCATATAACGTCTGGAAAACAAGACGCTGAGGGCTACTACGGTACAGTACTGTCTGTGACCCAGAAGTCCAGATATTGCCTAAGTAAACTTACGAAATCCCCAGCAATCATATGAAACAACAAGTTGAACTACGTAGTGCAGAGTAATGGAAATATTACGATTTCAGTAACTGTTAAAATTAATTATAGTAATTCATGTCTCACAATTTTACTTTTCATAAAGATGACGCTCTCAAAATTGTGACTGCAGTTTCACGTGAGTGGTCGTAACTACACCAGACAACACCCACACTAGTAAAAATTTGCTGGCTGTACTGGTTTACAAGATTGTGACAAAAGTACCTGCTTTCTAAATAGTAATGACTTAAACCGTAGTTGATTGTCCAACGGAGGCAATCATCTGCAAAATTTTACGTTTGGTATTAATAAAATTATTTAAATTATTTTGCCATCAAAATCATGTTTATACTTACCTTCGTCTTCTGAAATTGTCTGTCTGGAGAGGAGTAGAGGTTTCGTCCATTGTTTTTCCACTTGCTAACGTAACAAAATATACCAAAAGTATATACAATGCTTGCCTTTAGTACGTGGGTTTATATTAATTAAATTATGTACACAAAATAATGCAGTATATGTGCATCTATAACTGCAGATATCATTATTAGCTCGACCTGATTCTTGCCTTCTTCTTCGTTCTTTAGAACAAGAAAGAGTACGTCGTCAAACACTACAGAACGTATAATGACGATTTTGATAACGATATCTGTTCGCAATAGGTTGTTTCTCATTGTATGTACTGTAAATAGTCAGAGACAGCCAAGACACGAAACAGTCGCATCGCTGCAGCTTTCGTGCTGACGGACTGGGGTTGAGCCACTTGACAGTGTCTTTCCAAACGTATGTATCCTTGTCGACAATAACACGAGCTTTCATCTAATAATTTATAATCGAAATTGTTAATTGGTTTTAATAGTCACCATGGTTATTACATTAAATATACATAATGCTGTCTAGAAAAGAGGACTATACAGCTGCTGCTACTGGACTACGAAACATGGAATGAAAAATATGAAATCATTTGGACAGTCGAAAACCAACAACATGCAATCAAGAGATAACTGCCCAGAGGTTTAGTATTATTACTATTATTACTATTTGTATTATTATTCAAATTGCATGTTTTGCTGTCTACCTCATTAGAGCACAACTTGAATGCTAGTCTTATGAAATTTTGCCACAAACGAGACTGAATCTCATTCTCATTTTGCGGGAGCGCTGTAGTTGTCGTATGTGACACTGTTGTCAGCTGTGACCAGACAGACATTTCAGACCAAGATGAATCGACAATGCTAAGCTCTAGTGAAAGGTAAGCCTGAACGCACAAAACAAAAACAACGACATGAAATATACCGTAAGCACGTAATTTTGCCTAATTGTAAGGTATTATTTAATGCTAAATGTTATAATATGATATCAATCTCTGGAATAATTTTGTAGGTTTGATAAGCGCTAATAGGAACATTTTAACCTTTTTACTCGCTCGGTTTTCTTTTTGTAACGCAGTTTGTGATACAGAATCATTTCTTCTAGCAGGAACTTCCACATTCTTTACAATTTCGTCGATCATTTCGTGCAACAACCTTACGAAAGTAAGATGAAACTAATGGCGTCACCCGACCATACAATGACAAAAGTACATTTCCACTTCATATCTCAGTTCTTCTCGTTCTGCGTCGCCATTTTTGTGGCAAACTGTTGCAATTGTCGCAGATTCTCTCAATTTGCTCTCGCTATGCAAAAGTTCATCGACGACTCTGAAACAGAAAATTAAAAAATTAATCACTAATTGTCAGTATATGACGAGTGCTATCACTCATTGTCTAAGCGTCCCTTAGTATGCTACAAAGTATTCAATGGTATTAATTAAGATACAATTCGTGATCGTAGTGTACAGTTTTCAGTTTAGCGAAATCAGACGTCTCAGGGAAAGTTTAAGCATCTAAATTCTACTCAACTGATGACAATATTGTTGATCTTCGATCATTGCGAGCAGTCTGTGCGGAAAGTGTCACAGACTTTATATATATATATATATATTCTAACATTTACGAACGACTTAATATCATTCATTTTTGTTGTTTACAACACGAGAATATTATTTTGTTGAGGACCATTACTCTAACACAACAATGAAATGTATCACTTTACAATTATGACGCCACAAATGGTTACCACGATTACAAAAACAGTCTTGTTACTTTGTACTTTCTTACCTTGCACGTACAGATGCAGTGTCTGAGATTTTGTCTTTATCATACAACAAAGTAGCGATAATTTTACCTTTTCTTCAATTTTTTGTTTTCATCTACAACTTTTCTTGCCTTCAGTAACTTGCTGATGTTTATCGTCATTCTTACATCTAGACCAACAACAGCCCATTTCTATATATGTATATATATATATATATATATATATATATATATATATATATATATATAACCAAGTTATCTCTCAACGCGCTTGTGAACAACAATATGATGCACTCGCACAATACACACTAAACAAAGTGACGCAAACAAAGGATGTCGATATTAATTAGTAATGCATGGGTATGCTATATATGTGGTACACAATACTAAAATTAATGCTTAGAAACATGAATATAAATTATGTTTAAAGAAAATATATGCGCAACAGCACCCGAAATGCGTTGAACTTTACTGCCACTTGTTATTGTCATTCTTACAATAATATTGATACCGCGAAGGCTTTCCAGAGCATGCGAAGTTCATTCACTTTACTTGTTGTGTGTGTTTCCAGAACGATACGCAGTGACGCGAGTTGGTTACTGCGTTTGCTAAACCTCTGGTTGTTGATTGCTGGTTTCTTTGGCGAGTTTAAGCGCTTAAAAAAGAAAGCCAGAGACTCGGGGCCAGTACATGCTTCGCTTGACAATAAAAGAAGCGTGCTAAGGGGTGTTGGCTGCAGACTGGTCAATTGAAATTGTCTCATATACGATATTGCTATAAAGTTAGTACATCTCAGTGTTTTTCTTACAATCACATCTCAGTGTCTTTCTTACAATCCTTTTTATCCGTACATGTAAGCAACTTTTGCTCATTTTACGCAACCCCGCTCTCTGAATCAGGTGTGCTTGTAACACAGCTACTAAAACTGATTTTTTACACTTAAAATAAACAATTCTATTTGATGCTGTATTTACTTAGTAAGTCTTAGGAATTATATCATGCATTTTATCCTATAGTATGCGGTTTGTTTGGAGAAAGTCCCGTGGCTGGTACATTCCAATTACAGCTCAAAACAATTCTGAACGCAAATTGAACAGCTCGGACGCAACTTGAATTGAGAGTTAGCTAGGAAAATCCCTGCAGCTGTAGAGCGCAGTTAGGTTGTATTGGTATAAGCACTTGATCGGTAAGCTATTTCTGAGAAGGGCACATAATTCTCCAACAATTACACTTTCTCTGAATGTTGAATTACCACTACAACAAGAGTTACTGAGCCAACATAAATGCATAAATGGCATTTATTTATTACTTAAGCAAACTCAAGGTTATTCATTGCCAAAATAGCTCTATTTCATCGCCATGCAGAGATAACCTTCCCTACTAGGTCTAGGGTATCACAGATAGCTAACGTTTAGCGGGGGCACGTGCTCCTACGACACCCGCACGTAATTAATTTCGTCGCCTATAAATCGCATCTTCTTTCGATCAACACGCGGATGTCCGATGGATGCGCTCCCACTTTTGTTGTATTTGCATCAACCGGCGACGTCAATCCTGTTTTCATTTCCTTCGTTAACCCATATTCACATATTAATTAATTGCATACAACAGCTACGGTATGTCCGAATTGTGCGTTTAACCCTTGTGTTGAGTAATCAAACGCGTAAGAACTCCCATTAACATGGAGGTTTACCGAGTGCATCACTCCGTATTTAGTGCTAATCACTAGTAGGCTTTGCAATGTTCTCCCTTCTTCTCCAACAACAAGCCAGTAATGCAACGGCAAACAGGGAACATGAGTTAGGCTTCCTACCTAGAGAGCAAACACGGAGAGGTGTTATTAATCAAATGAGCAAATAAATGAGTGTGCAGAGCAACCCTCAGTCATGTTCGTTTACGTCTGATATCGCTCTGATGACGAAGATGACTCTAACAACAGTTCTGTAGGTCGTTAGCGTTCTTCTCCTCTCTCACGGTGGCAGGAGTTTGCCATCTCACTATTGCTCAACAAAATGATGCAAGTGCAACTTCAAACTGTCACGATGAGATTTCTACAATGTATGCACTGTTGACACTGTCAGCAACTCTCGCCAATGCCAACGTTGGAGAGCCATACTCACTAACAATTTACCATGCACCAGCAAAGAAAGTCTTACCCATCTGTTACGCATTCCGTTGCAATAGTAGGTAATTTTCAAACTGGGCTAGTAGCTAGACGTTGTACCTACTCAAACAGAAATCCAACCTCTTCAAAGTTAAGTTGTTGATCTAGAATTACATCTCACGGACGGAGTTTATGCGATCGCTTTTCACACTGATGACAAGATTAAATTAAAGATTATTTCCTGTGCATCCTTTTGAAATGTTGAGCAGTCAAAATTTTAAATCACTAAACTGTACTAACAGAGAAGAGCGATGCTCATGCAACCTGACAACCTCTTATTCTGTAAACTTTCGGCTGGAACCAGACCAACCAGCATCAACCGTCTGTTACAATACTCTGATGTCTCTCCATCATCGGTATACACTGATAGACTACAACTTCAACGCGGCTTGTATCTGGAATTCTACCGTCAAATTAACAACAGTTATAACAGCTTATCTTTGATCGTTCTGGTGACTCAGTTGTCTCTAACAACTCCTCTGTACGTCGTTACCGTTCTTCTCCTCTTCCATGGTGTTACGAGTCTGCCACATCACGATTGCTACAAACGTGATGCTATAGTGTGACGTCGAACTGTCAGGATTGGATTTTCTATAACACACGGCTGGCGTCCTCGGCGAATCTCACCAACGCCCACGTTGGATAGCCGTACTCACTAACAAAGAGGAGGAATGTGTTTCATCGCCAGTAAACTAGGAAAACCAAACAATTTCCAAACTGTGCTGATAGACGTTACCCTAATGTGTGTGTGTGTGTGTGTGTGTGTGTGTGTGTGTGTGTGTGTGTGTGTGTGTTTGTGTGTGGCGTCTTTAGCTCAATTGGTGTAGTTCAGACCAACCTTCTATCTTGATTGCGTAGCTATACAATCAAGATTGCGAGGGCGTAGCGCTAAACGACGGAGTGTTTCTGTAAGCTGACCTTCCTAGTGTCTCGGTCACCAATGGATTGCCAAGGAGATGCTTAGGCAAGTCAGGCGGCTCTGTTACTGGTGCATGTTCATTGATCAACAGAATCGTTAGTTTATCAGTCGACAACATTTTAGAGTAAAAGGATGGCCGACTTCTCTAGCGGAGGTTGTTTTGCAAAACAAAGCTGCGACCACCTGTAGAATGTGCTTTCTCAATATGGAACCAATATCTAGAGCAACACTTCCATCCTCAATGACTCTTTGAAGAAACGAGCAATCCACTGTAATTGTAATTCATATACCCTCATTTTCTTGCGATGATTTCCCCTCATCTTCGAGTGACAAAACGGCAACAAGTTTAAGGCTTTTCAAGAGAGCGTTGTTCGAAGTCTATGGGTAATACTGACGTCCCCGTTGAAGAGAGATAGAACGATTTCATACTGCGATAAGTGACGCTTTAGGAGAGCAACTCCCCTCTGCTTCAGTCAAGCAAAATAACTGGATTACAGACAGAAGTTTGCAACTAATAGAAAAAACCTGACTTGTATCTTGTATCAGTACAAGATGGAATCGAGAGACCAGTATATACACGCTGGCAGTTACGTCGGTAGGTTGAAGCAGCAGTGAAACAAGACAAAGAATCTTTTAGAAACGCAAGCAAAAAGTACATAGGGGACATCACGGTCTGTGTGCGTGTGTGTGTGTGTGTGTGTGCGTGCGTGTGTGTGTGTGTGTGTGTGTGTGTGTGTGTGTGTGTGTGTGTGTGTGTGTGTGTGTGTGTGTGTGTGTGTGTGTGTGTAGCGTGTCCGTCTAGACTGAAGCAAGACAGGAGGAGGAGGATGTGTGTGTGTGTGTGTGTGTGTGTGTGTGTGTGTGTGTGTGTGTGTGTGTGTGTGTGTGTGTGTGTGTGTGTGTGTGTGTGTGTGTGTGTAGCGTGTCCGTCTAGACTGAAGCAAGACAGGAGGAGGAGGATGTGTGTGTGTGTGTGTGTGTGTGTGTGTGTGTGTGTGTGTGTGTGTGTGTGTGTATGTGTGTGTGTGATTGTAATGCACGTAGTTATGTTTGTATGACAGTACATAGGTATTTGTGTGGTCAAATTTCAAATGACAAACGCGAAAAACGTTTAATCCAATACAACCCCAATTTTCAAGCTAAATATCTATATCTGGACACATGGAAGAAGGCAAACAGGGTGCTCTTTAATTCCTGTTTTACAACAACAAGTACCTTTTTCAATATCAGGAAGAGGCAAAGGTGGTTCATTCAATGAAGAAATGACCTACAGATCTGGATACCTAACCGTGCCAAAGGCAGGCCATTTTATGTCTGACTACAAGCGGACTGTCCATTATGTGAGTGCTACAAGGACACAGGCGGCTTACGCTTATTACAAACAGAGAGGCTTAACAGTGTGTGGCCAGACGGGGTTTACGTAGGAGATAATTATTGCACAAGACAATGGCTACTTTAATGGTTGGGCGATGCAGATCTGACGTTCCTGCATGTCTCAACTAACCTGACTTGATGTTTGTGTGGCAAGTCCCCCAGCTATTTCACATGTCAATGTACTACTACTGGCATGTCTTTTTGTGATATTGATATTGTATGCCTCGGACAATCAGTTCTAGGAATAATTAAGTTTGCTACATGCAGGTTGTTGTGGTAACAAGCAATCGTAGAAATAGAGCAGAATGGATGTCAAATGTTGCTCCACCATGCACCGTAATCGTCAAACATTATGTCACCTGCTTGTAATAAATGACGTCATCATTTAGCTGTACAAACACTTATACATCCCCACTCATCCACACACTCTTTCATTTTTGGGAAGAATTTTTCTTACAAAAGTCTAATTTGTAACAAATTTTTCTATTATGATAACACTGGCGATGTATGTTTTGTTCTGGTAAGAATTAAAGTCAATTACAGTCTAATTCTTCTTGGCTTAGTTGCCCCTTCAAGTGCACTTTGTAGAATTTTGGCTGCACAAGGAATGCTTGTTGTTCCATTAGCAGAAAGATACTAATTATTCAATAATAATGCAACAAAACAACAGCAACAAGCCAATTTTTTGTATATATTTTGATAGTAAATACAGTAGTGAATATGATGCAAGAAATAAGGAAATTAAACTAAAATGTTGATGTCAATAATTACAAGAAAGGACTGTGATATCAATTATGAACGAATGCACAAAATTTAAAATGTTAGGTCAACCTCTTTTACTAGAGCATGATGTTTCACCAATTTTTTCCTATATTCCACTGTGTAAAAAATTCAAGGAATTTGTTTCGTTTTGTCTTCTGAAAAAAGCAAAATTAGGGTTTAGTGTACATGCACGCAGCAATAGAGTAAGCAATTCCATATGCAAATTTGGTTGTAAATCTTTCTACCTGTTTGGGGCAGTCCTTGTGATACTTTACTACCATACACGTAGCACGTTTGCAGCAGTCACTTTTCCGTTATACATATTGACAATCCTTTGTTAAACGTTTCCACGGATTCATGTAGTCATGCTTCATGCAGTTATGGCAATATAAATGATATTGAAAAAATCACTAAATGTGTGCATTTAATACTAACAACAGTGTAAATGTGCTAATCTCTCACAGTGGGTGACACTTGTACCAGAACGAACAATCAATAGTGCATAGTTTCGTTTTCTAACAGCGAGATTTCTCGCTCCAAGCAGTTTACATCCCACTCTCGGATTGTTCAACTGTTTCGTAAAAAGATGTGCTCATCGTAATCTGATGTTTCTTGCGTCACAAAAAATGCATGCTCCAAGCACATTCTGCCAACCTCAAACATCTACGTTGTTTATAGGCCAACATCGGGCTAAAAAATATGACAACACATACTTGAGTGTGACTGGTATGATAGCCTGCCATTATGAGCATGCTGAGTGAAAACAATACCTAGACTACTAATGTGAGTCCTTATATTATAGCAAACACTACAGTGGGCCTAGTCCAATCAGAAGCATGTGAATCAGTCCTTGGTACTACTGCATCACAATAGCTTCATCATCAAACATCATTCAATATTATCAAGCGTTTGACAATGACTCTTGCATTAGACATGTAAGAAGAGGTTTAAACACCGAACGAGCGTTGTGTGTGTGTTGTGTGTGTGTGTGTGTGTGTGTGTGTGTGTGTGTGTGTGTGTGTGTGTGTGTGTGTGTGTGTGTGTGTGTGTGTGTGAAAAGTCTAAACAGTTGGATTCGATAAGCTCACATTATCACAAATTAGTACAAACTACCTCCACCTCATTCAGAACACTATACATGCCTTGATTTGACTGCTGGATGAGGTGACAAGCAAAGCAGTGGTTCATCGACAAATGACACTGATAAATCTGATTGTTTATGAAAAGTTTGTACAGTTCTCCGCTTCTTAACTGGGATTGCAAGACTACAAGATAACGATCGTTTATTATACCTCCGGTGGTCAGGCATTGAATGTAGTGGTTTAGGTACATCAGTGGTGAGTGGTTTAGATACATCAGTGGTGAGTGGTTTAGATACATCGGTGGTGAGTGGTTTAGATACATCGGTGGTGAGTGGTTTAGATACATCGGTGGTGAGTGGTCTAGATACATCAGAAGAGCCTTGAAGAGGTAAAGGCGAAGGACATCCTTCAGACAGTTGGAATAGCCTTCTGGCCAACTTCCCACGATCCGTGAAAATGTGAGGCAATCCTCTACTCTTAATGTTACCAGTCGACAAGCTACAAAGATATGATAATTGGTCTTTTCCTGATAGAGTTGGATCTTTCACATCACTGTGTGCAGACACAAATACATGCCTTGTTGGTGGAGTGATCAGCATTGGTGCCACGCTAGCACATGGTTGTTGTTTTGAAACTGCTGCACAGGGAAGTTTTACAGCATTGGACAAGTCTTGGTCAGGCGTCCATGCAAGAGCTAGTAGAAAAACAAAGATTAACAAGATATTAACCCAAAGCTAAAAGATGCGCCCAAAACACATAGTATAGTAGTCAAGACATATCAATATGTGACTAAGAAAACTAAATAATTTCTGAACGTGCATCCACACTGAAAATATTACATGAGCTTGAGACTGTCCTCTCACTAGCATTGAAACTGTCCTACTGTTAGAACCAACTCAGTCTCAAGAAACAAAATGAGGAATACATGCAAAGCTAAATGAGTGTCTAAGCTTGTTTGTGTTAATTCTCTTGTCTGAAATGTTAGGAGAAGGCAGAGGGGTAAATTCTGAAAATAGGATGCCCCTATCTAAATCTAGGAAAGCCGACAGCTTCAGTATATGAAATATTCATATTCACAGTTCAGTCTCTTTCTAATACTATATGAAAGGCAAAGCTCCAAGTGCTCTTAAACAGCAATGCTTTGGTTGCTCTGCAGCATTGCATCACACAAACAATAGGAAAGTCATTCCATTCACTACCTATCTAGACCTACCACACACAACACACACACACACACACACACACACACACACACACACACACACACACACACACACACACACACACACACACACACACACACACACTTGCATGTGTACATACAGACGTGATTTCAAGCAAGACAAGGTTATTTGATCACGTCTCATTAGCCTTTAAAGCTGACTTCTGCTATCAGCACAAATTTTACATTCTTACTGTCTGTTGGAAGGTTTTCCGTATCCCATATGACATCACCACATTTTGTTTTTGGAACAAACTCAAAGATAACATCTGCCTGAGTTTCAGTCTCCTCGGTGTCTTCACGATTACAGTCTTGATCTCCATTAACAATATCTCCTACAACAAAAGTATCAATAACAATATTGCTGTCGCAAAAGTTGTTTAGGAGCCGGTCATTATTAAGTGTCAGGGGAAGGGCTAGCAAAAATGTAATGTGAGAGCCATCAGTTTGAAATTCAGTGATTTGCAGGGGTCACCATCACTAAGCATTTGGGTCATCTTCTATTGGGGGTCATAATGTTTCAGGATTTTCTATCTTTATCCTATACAATTGTATGCAAGAACTGTATATCTATTTCCAAGGGCTTTGCTCACTTGCATTGCTGAAAGCGGCAATTCTTGCTTTACTTGTTTTGTCAGTGGGTTGAATGGAAATTACCAACTTTAGAAATCATACCTAGGCCGCACTCGAACCCTGAAACAAACTACTTTTTACTGTACATACCTATATGATTATATATATAGCATATGCACATATCTGGGGTCATCTAAAGCTAAGCGACAGACAGTGGGGGCCAGAAGTTTTTAGCAGGCATATTGTGCCAGGTTCCACACAATTTTTTTGAACGAGGTTGCGACTTAGCTGCTGTAGCAAACATGGTCTGTTTGTAGCTTTATCTGTGTGGTGGTGCAGCTTTGATTCTTAGTAGTCAATGGACAGGTTGTAACAACAGTTTGTCATAAACCAAGTGCTGCTTTTTTGTGCATATTTCGAACAGTACCCAGCACTGTTTAAAAGGGGCTTGGTTTTGAACGTTGTTTGGTGAACATAGTTTTCTCGGCACAAATAAAATGAACAGTGGCAAGAGTGATTTAATTATTCTTCATGGTTAAACAAATTTTCATTTTTCCTAAAATCTTTTTTAGATGCATGTGATACGTACACTATATATATATATATATACATGGTTAAACAGAATGTAATTCTGATACGTTTCAACCCGAAGGCCGTTTTCAATTAGGTATAACAGTAATTGACTACTGTTTGTTGTTTTTAAATATGTTCTCCTGTTAAGTCACAAATGTGACCACCAATCGTTAACTACATTATGTCCAGCATCCTGATTCATACTATGCTATTTTCTAATCCATATAGCCTCTTTTTACTCTTCTTTGATAGCATCCTCCTTCTGTAGTGAGTTTTTGCAAACCTCCTAAACGCAGTGGCAGCACATTGTAGGAAACTAGGACATCAAATGGACTGGGGAAAGTGCAAAAAACTCACTAGGGTAATCCGGGGCAACTCCGTGAACAAATTAGAACATGCCCATATGTTGCTACGTGTGAGTGTTGTAGTCGCTTGATTTTACTACCGTGTGGAGCAGTAGCCTTCTGCCAATCAGCACGTGGGCAGTCATCTCTAAAATCTTAATCATTCTTGAGGTAATTCGGGACTTTCACCGACACTGTTAATCTTGTGGGTGGGGCAACTTCATGAACAGAGTTTTGTTCTGGCAACTACAACTTTAAGAATGGTTGTAACACTTGGCAGGCAGTACTTCTTACGTCGATGTGTATTACTTACAATAGCAGGAAGATTTCAACAGTGAAACTAGACTATGGAAACTACTTGTTACGCAGTTCAGAACAAGTTACAGCGTAGTTGACAGCTAAACATTGATCCATGCTACAAACAGTGCTCACAGTACCAATCCTCCGTCTCTTTTGGCAATTCAGTGAGGCCCCCACACCGGAAATGATACCATCTCCAACACAAACTGCAACCGATCCATGTGGACTATTCTTCGTAACTGACGTCTTCAAAGGAGAGTTGACAACCTTGGCAGTAATTGTCGTCTTGTTTAGAGTCCGTAGCAACACATGTTGGAGTGGCATTTGGTGCTTTCTTTGCTTTCTTCAGTTTTGATGCTGTGACGGTCGTTGCTGCTTTTGATTTTTTGCAGCTTGCTCTCGCAGGCGAAAGAACACTTCATCGGATGTCAAGGCATTCTCTGTAATGGGTTAATCCTACTTTCTTCCTTCCAACAGCTCCCTTGGGCTTTGTTTTCTAGTCATGTGCACCTTGTAAGACCTTGGTGTAGTGTTTCTTGAGGTAAGTCTTTACTATTGGTGTAGTTGGTGTGATCATAACTGTTCCTGTAAAGGTAATCTCTAAATCAGTGTCCAGTAAAGAGTCATTCAGTACTTGCTGGCTGTCGTTGTCTTTGTCATCAGAAAAGACTTCAGATGGCGACAACTTTTCATTTGGGATGGCATATGGGGAGAACGGAAATATTCCAGTTTTGTAAAAGCCACCTATCAAGGCTTTAGACCACTCGCAATCCCATAACTGAGCCACGAGAGATGGGAAGATAGCTTTGTCAACTACTGCTGCTGTAGTTTTCCTTCTTAAGTCATCATTTATTGCACGCCATTTCGACTTCACGGGTCCAAACAAGCCAACATCAAGTGGCTGAGTGATGTGTGTGGTATGGGCTGGCACTGCTATTAGGTGGATGTTGTTCTTTCTAGCCTTTTGAATGACTTTCAGTCCAAGGTGGGAAGCATGGCCATCCATAAATAGAACTACTGGGCCTGTCTCAATCAGGTATCTCACAGATGGTATGAAAAGCTTCTCAAACCAGCTACAGAAGTTGTCTCTTTCCATCCATCCTGACTCACTCACACCATAAAGGGCTCCTTGGGTCCATTCAAACACCACCTATCCCATATATTTTTGCCTAGAATGAAGGGAGGCAATTTACCACTTGTCTCTGAAAAATCAGATTTAACCACAGTTGTATTAATTTTACCTGGATATAGAATGTATGGTGGAAGTAGGTGGCCGGCTGCAGAACCACATGCATGGACGGTGTACACCCGTTTTCCAGAGCCACCACTGGTGTGGTATACATCATGAGCTCCACGCTGTGAAAGAACGCGTTTTGAAGTCAGGTCAGTGAAAAAGCCTGCTTCATCACAGTTCCACAGTTGACTCTGTCTGTCTTCAACTGGAATCTGTAGATTGCTTAACTTTTCTGCCAGAAATTCAAACCACTGCTGTAATTTGGATTTGGTGGCAGCTTGTGCTCTCTGTACGGACAAGTGTTCAGGTTTTCTTTCAGACACAATGGGCCATCGTCGTAAAATCCTTGCCACCAGTCATATCCAGGAATTCCTTGTCTGAAAGGGTTTAGTCTGCCATTGGATAACAGGTAGTCTTTGATGACATGGCCAACAGTGGCTCTGGTCAAACCAAATCCAAGCTCTTGCAAGCTGATGCAAGTAAGTACCACTTCCCTATCTTCTTCTCTGCTTAACACTGTTGATTTGCCTCCATACCGTTTTGTAGAGATACCTTCATAATGATCATGAAGAGTTGACCAGGGAATTCCATATTTCTTGGCTGCTGCGTTGATACTGATGGCTCCTTCCCTATTCGGAGCTCTTGGAGAGCCGCTGCAAGTTGTTCGTCAGACCACTTGTTCTTTGTGGACTTGGGTTTGTAGTTCCTGACCATGATAATAAAAGCAAACTGAAAGCAATAATTCGAGGACTTGTAATAATGATGTGCATCACAGTCGACACGTAAATGAATGTTGATGCAAGCTGGGTGCTATATACATCCTCTCTGTTTGGAGGAGTGACTTGGTGCTCAGCAGGAGTGTACCACCTTGTTGTGTGAACTCAGTCTTCTAGACAGTCATTTTGTGGTGTGTTGTTGAGGTTGTAATGGTCTGTGGTAAGGCATAGGTGTGGCACACTGCAGTAGATTGCCTGGGGATGTGGTCATTAGGAGGGTGACTCTTTTAAGCTCAGTAGGAGTGTACCATCCTCTTATGTGAACTCAGTCTCCCTGACTGCCATTTAGTGGTTTGTAGCTGAGTTAATAGTAGTAAGTACAAAGGTATTTGTGATTTGTTGTAGACTAGATTGCTTTCAGATGTGGATTTTTGGAGGTGTGACTTATCTGTTCTCAGTAGGAGTGTAAGATCTTGTTATGAGAAATTAGTCTCCCTGACAGCCATAAAGTGGTTTAGAACACTGCGTTATTAGTAAATTGTGGTAAATTGCGTTGTTTTGCTAGTCAGCCAACACAGGAAGAGTCTACTACAAGTCTATGTGAAGTTGGTCTCCCTGGCAGCCTCTTACCTGTTTATATAGCTACTGTTTAGGTAGTCAGACAATTCAATTTGCTAACTGTGAAATTATGGCTTGCTGCAATATATAGAATAAGCAATTACTACATGTACCTACCACGCCCATTCCGATGTTGAGGAGACGAAGTGGTACGAGTAGACAAGCGTATCTACTGCACCTATTGTGGTAGCGACAAACAAGGCACACCTATTAGATCTTTCGCTGTGCCTTAGCAAGTCAATTGCTACTTGCAACAAAAAGTTACGTATGGAAGAACATCCAGGCCCTCAAAGTGATAGCAACAAAATTGTCTCTTATGCCGCATAGCAACTTACAGTGAAACTCATAATCCTGCGCCAAGTAGTCTGCTAATAGGAGAAGAGTTTCCAATCCTAAACTGGAGGTGAGATGCTTCACACTGCAACAGGGAGAGGAACAGCTATTGATATTCACGGAGTTGCCCCGGTCAAGGAGTTACCCCGGATTACCCTACAGAAGGAGGATACTATCAGAAAAGAGTAAAAGAGGCTACATGGATAAGAAAAAATAGGCATAGTATGTATCAGAATGCTGGACTTAATGTAGTTAACGATTGGTGGTCACATTTTGTAACGTAACAGGAGAACATATTTAAAAACAACAAAAAGTAGTCAATTACGGTTATAACTGATTGAAAACAACCTTCAGGTTGAAATGTATCAAAATTACATTCTGTTTAACCATTTACGGTGGAATTCTCTTGCGATCTTCTTTCTTTCATGTATCGACACCGTACGACGCCATACCATATTATATATATATATATATAAAGTATAAAAAAATTGGGGAAAAATGACAAAGGTGTAGGGTTGCCGTATGAAATACAGACTGACTGAGCAATACTACATTGCACCACTTTTTAATTAGTAAAGTATAAAACACATTATAGCGTCTCTAATTCCAAAAATGGTGCAATGTAGGGATGATGTATTGCTCAGTCAGTCTGTATACAAAAGACGTCCCAGTACATTCTACATGGTCTTGTTTCTATTCTTTTTCATACGGCAAACCTATGTCGTTCTAATTTTTTCAAAATGTTTTATACTTTATTTGCATTCTTTCTTGAACTTCTTTAATTAAGAAAGTAAAAAGAAATATATTGAAAGCACGGGATTGTTGTTACCTCAGATCAATATACTTAAGAGTTAGGGGCCGGTCATTAACAAGTGTCCGGGGGGAGAGGGAGGGGGAAAGCTTGCAAATTTGCTGTGGGGCCACCCCTTACAGCAGGAGCTAGCACATTGCTAATGTACTGAAAGTCAAGCATTCATTAATTGTGACCTACTTGCACCACAACTAATAATTCATCTTATTGTAGAGCAGTCTAAACATGTCTTAGGAAAGTTCTCAGTATGGGATATTGAGGGTATGCTTGCCTATTAAAGTATTCTCAAAGTACTAGTACAGCCACCATCATTAAAACACCAAGGGGTGGCTCAAATTAAATAGACAATGGGAATGATGACACACTCTTCTTCATTTACATGTACAAAAAATCCAGCAAGGAATCACTTTTCCTAGCTCGAAAAATTCAAACAGATTTTACCTCCAGAGAACTTCGCAACAATTCTAAAACTACACATGTACACCCAGATTCAAACTGAGCGTAAACATGCACAGTAGGTGAATTTCATTCTGAGACAATAAATGCCGCCATTTTGCTAGTAACCAGATGTGCAGTGTACAAAGGTGGACACGCATTGACGGTAGAAATCGACACACTCCCCGTGTAGCGCTCAGTGCAGGGAACGTGTAAGTTGAATTCGGTGCAAATGTAATCAAAATTCAGAGAGAACTGCTAGTGTTAGAAGAGCGGCTTCAATCAGCCTGATGCCTTCAATTGCTGGAAGCGTCCCGGAGGGCGACGACAGGTACAGTCTACACGGGGCTGGCGTAGGCATGTATTCAAATGAACTGGGAGAAGTAACGTTCGCGTCATCATAATTCTACGTGGGCGTCGGTCCCTCGAGAGGGAACCATGCACTGCAATGACAAATTTGAGTAGCCATGGACATGTTCCACTGCAAGCGCAGAGGTTTGGTATAGAAATCAGCTTTGTAGCATAAACAGCTGATACTGATACCCGCTCTTACAGAAGAACTGAACACAAACTCAACCCTACATACCAACACTACCACATTGGTGATACACATGCACGCACACACAGACACAGACACACACGCGCGCATACGTATGTATATAGCTATTAACTGGATTGCATCACTTGTCAATATTTACACTGTTGCATGCATCAAATTGCAGGGTTATAGCCAAGCATGCTAAGGCATAGAGCCCCGCTAAGCCTTCAGAACTGACCACCATGCCTTCAACAGGCCGTGTTCAGAGCTGACAGCTACACCTCCAATATATGCTGCCTATACGTGTACTGTACAGGCACACATGAACACGTGCAATCCCTCTCCATTATGACAAGGGGAGGGACTAACTACTTGAAATGTTTATCAACAGAATGATTATGAGGGAGAAGGTAGAGACTTGTTACTCGTGAGTCTAGTCTCTAATTGCTTTGGGATAGCATAGTAATTGGATGTTGCCTAGTATTAAATAGTATTGAGACTGGTTCTTATATACACCATGCAGAGCGTGGTACGCAGTAGGTATGCTAAACCCCTTCCCCAAACCAGCGGTAGTTTTTATTCCTGAAGTTTGCACAGACACGTACATGACACGCCCAAGTGCCAGACTCATGTGCTATGCCCATACCGCTATGCCTTGCAAAAATTCTGGCTAGAACCCTGAATTGAATTGTGTACTATTTATTACGACTTTATTTCCTGTGTGCAATTAAATAATATGCAATTATTAATTAATGCAATTAGAAAAGTGCAAAGTACTCGGGCAATTTTATTCTATTTCACAACTACTACTACAAAGTATTTATTTACAGATAAGCATTACACAATTACAATGACAGCATATGATATGTGTGTAAATAATATTTATTAAAGCGTTATCTAGTTGGTATAAACTAGTATATTAAATTGATATAATGTATGCACACTTTAAAATCATTACAAAATTAAATCATTTAATGCAAGCAACATTTCAAAAAACAAGTATAGAAACACTTTGATAAATGAGAAAGATGTAGAGTTGCCATACGAAAAGAATAGAAACAAGACCATGCATATAAGGGTGTGCTTGTGACATCTTTCGTACACAGAGTGACTGAGCAATACATCATCTCTAGATTGCACCATTTTCTAATTAGTAAGGTATAAAACACATTACAGTGTCTCTTGTACTATTCTTTTTCTGCATGAGCATACATATGTGCAGCAGTAACAATGTACACAAGCAGATACAGTATGCAATTGCAATTGGCGAGATGGACAGTGAGGTTAGAAATCGACACAGTCCTCATGTAGTGCTCGGTACAGCAAATGTGTAGGTTGGATTCGGTGCAAATGCAATCAGAATTTAGAGAGAAACACTAGCAGTAGAAAAGCAGCTTTAATCAGCATACAGTCCCCGATCGCTGGAAGTGTTGGGGAGGATGATGACACGTACAGTCTACACGGAGTTGGTGTGGGTGTGTGTGTGCAAATGAACTGGAAGGTGTAGCATACACATCATCAAGAAATATTACACGGGAGTCAATCCCTCGAAAGGGGGCCATGCACTGCAATGATAAATTTGAGTAGCCATGAACCTGCTCCGTTGCAAGCGCAGAGGCTTGGTATAAAAATCAGCATAAACGGTTGATACTGATACCCACTCTTACCGAAGAGCTGAGCACAAACTCAACCCTACATACCAACACTACAGAGTTGGTGATTACCAGGTCCTAATGCATACAACATGATGAATGATGATGATGATGATGATGATGATGGTAATTTGCAACATTTGTACCTGATGCATGAGAGCCATTGCGGCTTGCCACTAAAAATCTATTTGCAGAGGAAGCAACCAAATCAGAATAAAAATGGCAATCATTGATGTCTTCTTTCATCTGCAATCCTCCAGGGAATTAAACAGCTTCTACCCTACATTCCCCAACCACACTGTACAAAGCCACATAAATACCAAAAATACTCTAATAACAACCCTGCCTTGTATGCAAGGTAATATGGTATACTTCGTTCTTATACACTTTACTTGACATTATTATTAGCTGCCCATGCTGGCAAGTTTGTTTCTCAGTAGAGCTAATGTATGATTCATCTACGACTTCTGTTATTCCATTGAATGCAATACATCGTGTAGCCTCAAACTTCCAGACCAGACTTTAGTCTGGACCAGAACCGTACTAAAATTATTTTGGAAATAACCTTCTAAGCCAATCAGCGTCTTAGATCCAGAACGTTGGCTCTAAATTCTGATTGACTTAGCAGTAATTAGTTATGCTAAGTACACTAACGCTGATTAAGTGCACGCCAGAGGCGCTAAGTGCACGCCAGAGGCGCTAAGTGCATTCCAGAGGCGCTAAGTGCACGCTAGAGTCGTGATTAGAGACTCTGGTGCATTAGATTTAATTTCAGCTCCAGTTCTCCAATCTTATCAAGCTTGCAGTGAGAGGACATGCACAGCAGCGTCGCTAGACCATCACCTTTTACAACTGGTCGAATAGCAGCCTCGCTAGTCGAGTGGTTAAACTAACTAGGGTTCTGCCGCAGAATCGAAGAGTTGTCATTTCATGTCGTCCACCAAGATATCGCCATGAACACTGCAGACGTCTCTTTGTTCGTGAGATCCCGTGGCATTTATGTTTGTGTAATGCAAAGCGCAGTATCTTGACAACTGGTCAAATAGCAGCCTCACTAGTCGAGTGGTTAGACTAACTAGGGTTCTGCCGCAGAATCGAAGAGTCGTCATTTCATGCTGTCCACCAAGATATCGCCATGAACACTGGAGACGTCTCTCTGTTCGTGAGATCCCGTGGCATTTATGTTTGTGTAATGCAAAGCGCAGTATCTTTCCATCTCATTTTTAAACTAGGCAAAACAATCCTACACTGTTAGACTACCCAGGTTTCCCCTAGTCTCACGTAGCCAGCCCCTCCCCTTTTCTATTTTTTGGGGTAGGCGGGGAGGGTCTGGTGCAGTTGCTTTGATGTCTTTGTGTTGCCGCTTGTACGATAAACGTTCAACTAAAGACCGGATGTGCCTGGCACAAAGTTGGTACTTATCTCTTATGCAAACTGGCTGGAATTTCCTTCTCTTCGTCTTCTTGCAAATTGTGTTGTCATGTAAGCGACGCAGTCATGTCTCTGCGAATGTGTAACTTCTATGTGTACTTACACAACACCCAGGGCGTCGACGACAGCCTAGACATAACTTACGAGTGTCGATCAGTCGCCCTGTCTCCGTTCAGTTGCCCCATGGCCTGTCTGCCGAACTGTTGTGTGTGTTCTTATGCTCATGTTTTGTCACGCAGAGCGCGCTCACTGTGTAGTCGGTGGCCATGGAAACAATGGACGTTGCAGTGTGAAGACGCTCGATTCTTGCTGTCACTGTTACGTCAGTATTCAGGCACATATATGTACATACAAAGGTTGGTGACGGAGACAGGGCAACTGATCGACACTCGTACGTTACGTCTAGGCTGTCATCGACACCCTGAGTGCTGTGTAAGTACACATAGAAGTTACACATTCGCAGAGACATGACTGTGTCGCTCACATGACAAAACAATTCGCAAGAAGACGAAGAGAAGGAAATTCCAGCCAGTTTGCATAAGAGATAAGTACCAACTCTGTGCCAGGCACATCCGGTCTTTAGTTGAACGTTTATCGTACAAGCGGCAACACGAAGACATCAAAGCAACTGCACCAGACCCTCCCTGCCTACCAAAAATAGAAAAGGGGAGGGGCTGGCTACGCGAGACTAGGTTTCCCCATGATATTTTAGCAGAGCGGGCTGCCCCGTTTGGATTTAAAGGTGTGGTCCTAAAGTATTACCAACAATGTATGAAAATTTCTGGATCTCAGGACTCTACATGAGTATGAACATTCTATCTATTTGAATGCATACAAAGGCACAGATGGAGACAATATTAAATACTGTAAGTGTACAGCTTGTACAGCTTTCTCGCAATGCGATCTGTGAAGTTCCACCTTTAGACCTGCCTTGTTTTAACATCAACAGGCGAACACACATTTAATTGCATTCTTTAAACGTCATTGGTGAAATTGATCTAAATTAGCTGTCATTGTTGTCCTCCTACTTTGTGGTGAAGGTCTCTTCACACTGTCCGTGCTAGAAATATCGTTTGATTTAACTCCTATTACCAATTTTTCTACTGATTGTTCAACTATACCGTCAGTAGCTCCGTCAGTAATAATAACCACATTACATTAATATTAATAACAATATCTTAATATCAATAATCCACCCGGTTAGATTTTAATTCTGGTGAAACCCTGGACTACCATTTAGCATTGCTTTTTGATAAGTACTTCCGAAGTCATTTTAGTATCATTTTGGTCCAGACTAGAGTTTGCACGCCTCGTGCGCTCTCTGGTCTGGAAGTTTGAGGCTATGGATTGTGCTGCATGCACACAAACATACTGCCCATGGGGCAGGTCCCGCTGGTACAATATTAAATTTCAATAATTATACATACTAAATGAACACTTACGAACAAATAGAATTCACAGATATTTAGGCCTATCCTTGGAGTCCCAAGAAGGCACTGTTCAGATACATGTACATGTGTGTACAAGTAACTGTCTTCCTGGTTGGAACACAGAAATTTGATTAGCAGTAATTAAAACTTTTGTTAAATTGTCAAATCACAGTAATTTGAGACCCCAGTAATAACCGGTTATACAGTATTAGAACATAACATGTTTTAATATTACGGCTATTTTAGACGTGACCAAATGATAATCTGCCAAATTTTTTCTGCTTTTGATTTAAATTAAGTAGGTTGGCAGGTCTGTACTGACTCTATAGAGATGGCAGTGATTTTCCTACAATACATTTGATGCGTCCTGGGACGCATTTGAGGAGGTTGGGATGCAGATTTCAGACAGCGGGACACATCCTAGACTATTCCCCATAAGGTTGAACTTCGAAATCTGCAATATTTCTGCTGCCTTTCGGACCTTCCCGATGATCTTGGTATAGCAGAGCCGGGCATTTTCGTTTATTAGGTTAATTAAACCCTTCCTACAAAGGAAACAGAGGATTCAGAAACAAGGGGTGGAGCTATGATCATTATCCAATTATCTTGTTAGACCTACAGATATAAAGCAACTGGAACCATTTAGGTAAATGATGTAACATGTCCAAGCTCTAATGAGCACACCTGGTGTGACCTCTAGCTCATAACTCATCATCAGTTCCTTATGGGGTATAGACTGTAAGGTTACTAAAAGTTTTAGCAGGCGTGTTCAGTTTAGATACACTGCTAAACTGACTTTGTGTCTAGCGCTTGCTCTAGTAACTGTTGACAGTTGCACTTGTCATACCAGTAACAAATGCTGGCTGTGAAAGAGGATTCTCTTGTCAGCAATCGTATTATGACAAAACTAAGAAACCGTTTGTCTGAAGAGAAAATTGACTGCTTGATGCGCATTTCACTAGAAGGACCACCTATGTATTAGTCTATTTTTGAGCGTGCATTTTGCAAGTGGAAAGAGCACAAAGCTAGAAGGTTACTTGGACAGCACCCTGGGTGCAAAGTGTTAGAGGCACTCACTGCCATCTAGCATGATAAACATAATTAGACTATTATTAAAAGTTTGTTTGCACAAGTTTGGTTAGTAGACTACTAAACCATGCCCACATGTTTGTTTGATATAGACTATAGTAGAAAGTATTTGCCTATAATACTTGGACAGCATCTAGGCGTAATTTGTATGACTATATTGTAACATGATGAGCATAGTCACAAAGTATTATTATTAGTATAGACCTTCGTTTAAATTTTGGTTTAATAATGAAACCTGTCTACAAGTTTGGTTGATATACATACCTTACAATTACATTCACCATAGAAAGCGTTTACTACTGTGCCACATCACCGACTTAGACCACGCCTCTTTAGGGGTGGAGCCAAATATACGCAAGATGAGGTGGCATGTTTGAAAGAGGTTAGGAAAATCACTGAGCTAGGAAATATTAGAGTGCTTTCCTGCCTAATAGCTAAACAAATATGTAAGAGGCCTATAATAAATAAACAAGCCAGCCTTTGCTGTAAAACCAGTAATAGTAGATTGTACTTTCAAAGTTTGTACATGTAAAGTGTAGTCACGTGATCAAAGACGGGTCGTCCCATAACACCCCAATGTTCAACTAAATTGTGCTTACCGTCTCTCAGACAGATTTGGTAAGAGAAATCCACAACGGTTGCGTCGTCATCCGTTTGTTTCTGTCACAAACATGAGGTCAATTTCAATCTGACACCTCGACTCTGTATGGCCGTTGAAACCGACAACCTTCGCAGCGATAGTGACCTTGTCGCAAATTTTTCTCAGAGATGTGAGATAGTGAGCAGAGAACTTTTCCTTGTCAACAAAAGTGGGAAAAGCGGACATTGACACGCGTCGTCTCGGTGTACAGTCAGTCAGCGCTGTCGTCTAAACCAGGTCCCGTATAATGAGCCTCGAAAACCCGTTTGTGTGCACGTGTGATAATTTGTTAGAGAGCAGCTTAGCAATGTGACCAAGGAATGGAACATTGACAGGATGAGAAGAAGCCATCTTGCTCTCGCACCATGCAGTAGGAATCCCTGATGTTTGTTATGATGGTCCCCAAATTTCAGATATAATATATCAAGTTTGCAGCAGATTATGTTCTATTAGTAGTGTATTGTTATGAGTGTTTATCAAAACCCAAGGAATTATCTACACCCTGTTGACCCAACTGAGACTGTATGCAGCATGCAGACTAGAGACATCCACGGTGCCACCGGCACATTTGAAACATTGGCTTTTGCGATTTATTATGTGGGAACAGTTTACAGTTAGATACACCAAATACACTACAGGAGGGAAAAACACTCTTTGGCTCTACTGGAGAAAGTTTGTGAATTAGAAGGTTGACTGTATATACGTATGTGTGATCAATAACAATCTCTACTCCTCTATGTCATAAACAGCGCTATAATCTCCCAACTGTATCTAGAGACTATATGCTAATATGTGTTTGTGCACAGCAAATACAGATCACCCATAATATATCCAAAATGATATGTACAGAGACCCATTCACAATGGACACACAGTAACACATATTTTCAAACATTTTCTTAGAGACTACTATAGTATCATCTATGTTATGTAGTCACACAACTTCAAATAGACTTAGTAATTCTTCTTGATAATCTTGGTTAGCCGTACAAACACCTGAAAATATGGCAATCAGTACAATTCTACTATGCCGCTTGAGAATAGTGATTGAACCTCTGGCAGAATCACACAGAATGTAAAGGCAAGTAATTTGCCTTCTGGTAGTGCTTTCTGCATTTCTTTCCATGAATAATTTTTGTAGGTATGACAGCTTCCGCCTAGGTTACAACGTACTAATTCAGATCAACATGATGGCAAGTGGCAACAGATAAATTAGAAACAGTTATCACTGCATTAATAAAATTGCTCCATAACAGCAACTAACAAGCACATACAAAGAAAAACGAGAGCCGCTAGGCTACGTGAGCAATGACAAAGTGACATCAATTCATTGTCATGATTTCTCACTATATTTCCTTTAGAGGGAAGTAAGAATGTGATCTCCATTGTAATTGTGTTCTCTCTTCTTTGCTCCCTCGCTAAAAGTTGTGCATCTGGCTGATGGTACTTTGCCTTTTGCAACATTCACTAACTCCACCTACAAAATCAACATCTCTGAATTAACTCTAATGGTTAGATCTATAATAGAGTTATACTTGAAGTATTAAATACAAGACTCTGTAATCACTGCACATTTTGAAGGCAAACAGATGTTCACACAAACTGACAGACAACAGACTCTCTGACTTACAAAACACCATACAATACTAGTAAATGAAGCTGTGTTTATACCGTCGCTTCAGAGCTATGAGTGTGCAGTGTGTGTGTGTGTGTGTGTGTGTGTGTGTGTGTGTGTGTGTGTGTGTGTGTGTGTGTGTGTTTGTTTGTGTGTGTGTGTGTGTGTGTGTGTGTCCGTGTGTGTGTCTGTGTGTGTGTCTGTCTGTGTGTGTGTGTGTGTGTGTGTCTGTGTGTCTGTTTTTGTGTGTGTCCGTGTGTGTGTGTCTGTGTGTGTGTGTGTGTGTGTGTGTGTGTGTGTGTGTGTGTGTGTGTGTGTGTCTGTGTGTGTCTGTGTGTGTCTGTGTGTGTGTATCAACAAAACAAATATGGACAGCACACTCATTGAACATGAGTGTGCTGTCCATATTTGTCTTGTTGATCTGGAAAAAGCTTTTGACTCCGTTCCTAGAGAAATTCTCAGACTACTTTTGAAAGAGAGAGGCATTGAGGAACGAGTTGTACAATTGATTGTTGACATTCACGATGGAACACATTGTGTTGTCAAATCTAGTGGCGAGATCGAAGTCATCAAAATTTGAAGTTACAACTGGTGTACGTCAGGGTTGTACTATGTCTCCTGTATTATTTAATCTCGTCATAGACAAGATTGTATGTGAAGCACTAAACAAAGCTAAAGTTGGCGGAGTAGAAATTGAATACAGGAAAGAGGGAAGTCTCTACATGAACTACAGAGTCAAAGCTCAAGGAACTAGTGTCATTAAAGCTGCTATGTATGCTGATGATTTAGCTTCAATTGGGAAGACCTCCGGTGAACTACAAAAGTTAGTAGACAGTCTACATGAGTCCTGCTGTAAATGGGGAATGAAAATCAGCATAAAAAAACAAGTTTTGAGCATTGGCTACGAACAGGCACATATTCTTCTTGACAGTTCTGTTCTTGAAAACGTTACAGAGTTTACTTACTTGTGGAGTATCATGAGCCTAGATGGTGGATGCATTGCTGAAATTGATGCTCGTATAAGCAAAGCAAGTAAAGTTTTCGGTTCCTGGAAGAAAAGGGTATTTACCAACAGGCAGTTTTCAATCTCCACAAAAATGAAAATTTTTCGTGCTTTGGTGAGACCTGTTTTGCTATATGGATGTGAGACTTGGTCCGTTACACAACCAAACTTGCAACGTTTAAATACATTCCACATGCGGTGCATTCGATCGATTCTTGGTGTCTCAAGATGGAATAAACTCAAGAATTCAGACAATTTAGAACGAGCTTGTGAAGACCCTATTGATATGACAATACAGAAACAACGTTTGCAATGGCTGGGCCATCTGCTATGCATGAATGACAATCGTCCCCAAAGACAACTACTTCGCAGCAGACTTAGTAATGCCTTCTTAGTGTGGCACGCCTGTGCCACAGGAATGTGCCACGCCTCCTTAGTGTGGCCCAATCAAGAAGCATTCATTCCTTTATGTGTACGTGGTAACCAGAGACAATGGACGAACAGTCAATCGTGGCCCAATCACGAAGCATTAATTCCTTTATGTGTACTTGGCAGCTAGAGACAATGGACGAACAGTCAATCGTACGCGAGACCTTCATGAGAGAGTTTTATTACCAGAACAGTGTAATTCAGGTTTGCGATTGTTAGGACTCTAGGACTTGTCGGAAATAGACAACAGGACCCGCCTGTCTACAACTGCTGACCCGAAATCGATCGCTTTCTTGGTTTTAACTAATAATTTTCGATAGTTATACGGGAACGCAATGATTAGACGTCCCGTATGTCAAAATCCCGCGTTTCGAGATGGACGACAACTTTTCGTGTGCTAAAGAAAAACATTTGAGCGATTATTTCAATGAATCCAGAAGGTATTACATGCTTTTTATACACAACTCTATATTTGTGCACGTCTACCTCAAAAACGCAGTTGGAATCCTACCAGATGAAAGAAATCGTTTTTTAGTGAATACTGTGCACTGATGGAGGCGCACTAGCTGTGAGCCTGAGTAAGATATCGCGTGTACAGATGCGCGACGCGAATGCGTCTGCTCATGGCAACAGCGTAACCTCTAATGCTGTTGAGTCTCCACAGTCCAGAAAACGTCGTTTGGCTCTTGAACGTCAGCGCCGTCGGCGTAGTAAGACCAAGTCAGATAAAACGTTGAACAAGTTAGCTGCGCAAAAAGCTAGCCTCCGCGCTCGGGAACGAATGAGAAGAGCGAGATGAGGCTCGAGATCATGACGTGACGTAACTTTGAACGCAGGGCTTGTGAAAGCGAAGACGGGCGTAGAACCAGACTTACGTCCAAGGTTGTACTCGAGTGTGAACGTAGACTTCGTGAAACCGAAGGAGAACGTCGCTCTAGTCTACGGAAAATGGCGAAACAGAGCGCGAACGTCGTACCCGTGAGTCCAGTCGGGAGCGTTGCTCAAGACTCCAACAAAAAAAGCCAAACGTAAGACAGTCAACGTTGATAGTGATTCGCGCGTGCAGGCACATTGGCGAAGACACGTAGAGTCTAGCCGCAACGACAGCTGTGATACCGACGAACAAACTCATTCGATGAGAGATATAACAACAACAATACTAATATGTCGAGTGATTCTAGATCTGTTTCTCGTTCACAGCATATGTTGGACTGGAGATGTTGGAATACTGCTGCCTTTCAGCAAACGGTAAGAAAAACCCTTGCCCAATTTCATGAATAAATGTCAGACTTGCGGCTTGTCGCGTGTGATTGTGCATGTATGTGACCGCTGCAATAGAGACAAGAGCATTCCTAGACTGTTCTCACAAGAGAACAATGCCATACCTGGCCCTGTACCCGACTGTCTCGCACATTTGTTGGTTGTAGACGAAATGTTAATGATATCTCTCAATTGTGCCAAATGATCCAAACGTACGTGTTCCCATTCGGTCAGTATAGTTATCGAGGTGATGTTGTCAATTTACCGCAAGACATTCAATCATTAGCAACCGAGTTACCTCGTGCTGGTAAATCTGTCGGTGTGATTGTCGTTCGACGGCGTATTGGTAAGTCTGGTGCGCACAAAGACTTTCGAGTCAGACGTGATCGCGTACTGCATGCGCTGCTTTGGCTGAAAGAGCACAATCGCTAATACTCGAACGTAGAATTAATCTACTCGGTGCTCAATACTCTTCCTGAAGACGGTCAGTTGCCTGATCTTCAGGTGATAGAAGATGATGAAATCGCCGTGAGCCAACCGTCTGGCCCAGACGATGACATTGATTAAGATCACTAGATAATTTTTGCTTGTTTTCATCATCATCATCATCCTCTAGCACAAGTTACTGTCATTCTAGAAACTAATGATAACGTTCTCAACATGGACGAGAGCGATCTCGACGTGATCGACAGCGGTGTCGTCAACCAGGCTAGCGACAGCGGTCCAGCTGCAGGAGGCTAGAGGCAGAGGCAGAGGCGACAGAGAAGCAGTGAGAGGCAGAGGCAGAGGCAGAGGATACATCTACCCGTACGCACCACCGTATGTTCACTAAATCTTTGTGTACGCATGAACATGTAAGACATGATACTAACAGGTATTTCGTGATTGATGTAGATTTAATCAAGCAAATTTGAGTCACTGTGAACTGTCCTACCACACACATTATCATAACCATTCACAAGATCATCTACCAATACTTCAATTACAGCGTCAAGTGAAACAATTAACCAATCTAATAGTAGCCATGGAAAAAAATTAATCAGTATCTATCTCTATATATTCAAATCATATATCTCTAGACCTAGCATAAGTGTACTATTTCATTTGTGTGTGAGCATTCGCGATATTTCCTTCAGTCGTTTCGATGGCAGTCGTAAGCAGTCGATCGTACTTGAAGTCTGTCAAAGCTTGACTCCATGCAGCTTCGCGCTGAACCAGGAATGACAAAGGCGCTGAGAGACTGAATAACACGGTGCATGTAATGCTAAGTCTGCGTTGTTTTCCTGATTTGAAGCAATAAATTAATTCCTTTATGTCGTACGTGCATGCCAACCTAGAGATCGATGTACGTCTTCTAACTGCATAGAAAATACTGTGAAGCGACGTCATGTACATCAAGCGACCGGATCCAGAAGAAAGCAGCGTCAACGTTTCCTACGAATCTTTCTTGCAAAACGACGTCGATCGTTCATCATCAGTCCTACTTAGAACATATTGCTCTCTTGAAGATCGCGGATGACATGCTGGTGGTGTGCATGCAACAGTGCACGGTCCCATGGGACCTTAGCTTGGCTTCTTGAAGAACAATGAATTCGTTTGTTTTGCGGTTCTTCTCTAAAAAAAAAAGTAACAAACGCGTACAAATATTACCTGAACTTTACTCTGCGCTTCTCAGTTTGACGACAGTTTGACCGCAACAACCAAAAGTCTAGATTGTTGTTGTGAGCTGGAAATTGGTGGTGAGCCGTTTCTCTTGTTTTACGTGAGGATTTAGCACTTACAAGCAACGCCTACTCTATCTACATTTGTAACGTTAATATTTTCCCACATCTAATTTTGTTTTAGCTCTGGTGTTACCTATGCCACGCCTAAAACCTCCCATAGTGGCTCATTATGACCTCAATAGCTGCACAAACAATCAGACGCCTAAAGAAGTTGCACAAAGGACCAGACCTCTAAAGAGCGAAGGTTGTAACAGTATGCTTGTTCCATCAATAGCGTCATCTTCTGAAAGACCAAAACATTTTAGATGCATGAAATCGTGTTTTGTTCACTGAAAATCAGTGCTGCTTCTTTTGTACCTATATAACCGAAAGCTGGTTTTCGTATGTGCTGTGCGTGGCGGTTGGTGTTGTTGTAGCTATAAAAAAATCAGTGTCTTTGTGTGTTATAGCTACAATCAGTCCTTCTGTTTTTTGAGCCGGAAAATCGGTGATAACCTGGTTCTATTGATAATGCGTTCGCAATTTCCGAGCCTGTTTTTTATGTGTTTTATAGAATCCTTAATATTGACGATGAGTGAGCAAGGTGGAAGTTCGTATACGGCTCCTGCAGGACTAGGATAAGTTACAGTCAGGGTTAGGGTTAGAATTAGAGTCAGGGTTACAGTTAGTTGCCTCTGCTCATTCTGAGACAGCGGGCCAAGCTGATGCAAGCAGAAAGCGTAACGACAACCAGTGGTTTAGTTGTTGTGTCTAAACGTAAGCCTAGTGAATGCAAGTTGATCAACTACAACCCTCATGCAATGTTAGATTGGCAAGCTAACATGGACGTAGCACGGCTGTCGATTCGTCCTGGTCGACCGCAGTACCACACGGTTGAGTCAAAGACAGAGTTGTGTTCAATAGTATATTTATTACTAGAGAAATAGTATATTTATTACGAGAGACAGAAAGCAACTAGGATATAATCTACTAAGCTTCGCTGTGAACTCTGGTAGGTAACTGCAAAATCTAACTAACTACTTCAAAGCTACTTGTGTCTTAAGTACTTGCACTAGTTACGGTCAACTCATCTCAGACAAATGATGAGTCACTCTAGACTATGATTGTAGACATTCAATGCGTCATTAGCAACTGACGTGTTAGTCCTAGAGAGTGAACTTCCTGTTCTACTGCGTGTCAGTGTTGTACTTCTAGTTCTACTACGTGTCAGTGATGCAGACGAAATCGGTGGCAAAGGTCAAGTTTTGTGTTTGATCGGTAGACACTGGCTCGATTTGTTAGAGACTCACTTGTTATTACACACTCTACAACGCTCACTAACGTACTAACCAAATAGTGCTATGTCTAATTACTACATACCATGCCAGCTAGATCTAATCTAAGTAAGTGTCATACACTACACTCCTCTCCCTTTAGTTCTTGCGATACCTGAGAGGTAGCTGTCTGTTCTCTCGAGTTGCATATCTCCTTTGACTGATTTCCTTCTGAGGTTCAGTCGCTCCATTGTCTGTGACTGGATCTTTAGTCTCAGTGGATTTCCTCATGACATGCTCCTCATCCGTAGTCTTAGTAGGTGTAAGTGTACTTGCTGGAAGTGAAGGATCTTCTAACACTGGTAATGATGAATCTGGTACAACTGTAGCTGGCAAGATCCGGTTCTTCTGGCAGAATCACTTGTGTATTGGTCGCATCTCTTGTTATCAAGTGATCAATATGCACATATCTTACGTGTCCGTCTACATTTACCAAATAAGATGTTGGTCCCAGTCGTTGTGTCACTATTCCTGCGAGCCATTTGCTTCGACCATCCCTTCTTGGATTCCAGACAGAAACAGTGTCTCCTGGACCTATTTCTCTTACATTGGTTGTAGCCTGGTTAAATTCTTCTCTTTGATGATCTCGTATCTTTTTCCCAGCTTCCGGTTTCAAAAGACTCAGCCTCGTCCTAAGAGAAAGTTTCATCAGCAACTCAGCTGGAGTCTTTCCAGTCGTCCCATGTGGGGTAGTCCGATAATGATGTAAGAACAATGACACTTGGTGACTCCATGTTCGCTCTCATGACTTAGACTTCAAGCTCTTCTTTAATTCCTGTACCATCCTCTCCACCTGTCCATTCGTGGATGGGTGATATGGTGGGGTACGTTGATGGTGGATGCCATTTGAGCGCATGAATTTACTAAACTCCTCTGATCGGAATTGAGGTCCATTGTCAGTTACCATACAATATGGTATTCCATGTGTCGCAAATGTTCTTCTCATACATTCTACTGTCTGGTAAGCAGTAGTAGTCTTGTGTAATTCATAGACCTCTGGCCACTTTGAAAACGCATCTACTAACAATAAGTAGTGTCTTCCTCCGTACTCTGCAAAGTCTGCGTGGACACGTTCACAAGGACCTTCCGGGTATATCCAAGGATGAGTTGGCGTTGAAATTGCAGGTTTATTCCGTGTTCCTGACACGTAGAACATGATCTGACCATACACTCAACATCTCTGTCCAAGGCAGGCCACCACACAAAACTTCTAGCCGTCGCCTTCATTCGCACCATTCCTATACGTCCTGTGTGTAGTTCAGACAATACTTGTTTTTGTAGTAAATATGGAATCACTACTCTTGCTCCATATATTAGACACCCCTCGGTAATAGATAACTCGGTAGACCTCTTGGCATAACTGTGAACTTCAGGCGACCCATTGATTGGCCATCCCTCTAGAGTATACTTCAATACTCTACTACGGATTGGATCCTTGGCCGTGGCTTGCTTCACTTGGTCTGCTGTAACTGGCAAAGTGTCCAAGTAATTTATATGGCACGTAATTTCGTTAGGATCGATCGCTTCCACAGGCAGTGGAAGTCTGGATAGCACGTCCGCTTCTTGATTGTTTACTCCGGGAGTAAACTCTAAATCGTAGTCATACGCACTCAGTACTATTGCCCAACGCTGCAATCTAGCAGCTGCCAAAGTCGGGATCCCTTGTTTCGGTCCTAATATTTTAAGTAAAGGTCTATGGTCTGTCACCAGTGTAAATTTACGTCCGATCAAATACTTGTGGAACTGACGAACACCGTTGATGAGAGCTAAGGCTTCCCTTTCCAAATGTGCATAACCCCTTTCAGTTGAAGACAATGTTCTGGATGTGAATACAATTGGTTGTTCAGTTCCATCCGGCATAAAGTGCGTTAAACAAGCCCCAATTCCTTCTGGCCAGACGAAAGGTCCTGCGTGGCCTCAAGAAGAGAAAGGCCGACCAGCTAAAAGAGAAGGAGGCACCATCATATGAGGCTGGCGCATTTGATGCCGATCTAGATGCTCCAGGTATGTATGTTTACTTTGCTATGTATGTGTGTGTGTGGTGTGTGTGGTGTGTGGTGTGTGTGGTGTGGTGTGTGTGTGGTGTGTGTGTGGTGTGTGTGTGGTGTGTGTGTGGTGTGTGGTGTGTGTGTGGTGTGTGTGTGGTGTGTGTGTGGTGTGTGTGTGTAGTGTGTGTGTGGTGTGTGTGTGTGGTGTGTGTGTGGTGTGTGTGTGATGTGTGTGTGGTGTGTGTGTGGTGTGTGTGTGTGGTGTGTGTGGTGTGGTGTGTGTGTGGTGTGTGTGTGGTGTGTGTGTGTGTGGTGTGTGTGTGGTGTGTGTGTGGTGTGTGTGTGGTGTGTGTGTGGTGTGTGTGTGGTGTGTGTGTGGTGTGTGTGGTGTGTGTGGTGTGTGGTGTGTGTGTGTGTGTGTGTGTGTGTGTGTGTGTGTGTGTGTGTGTATGTATGTATGTATGTATGTATGTATGTATGTATGTATACAACATCCAAGATGCAGGCTATCATGTTTCGCTTGTGACAGTAGAAGTCGGTTCTAGAGGCGTTGTTTCTGACTCTTTTTTCACTTTCATCAATGACTGGACAAATACCAAGGGTCATGAATCGTCGTCTCTTTTCGATTCTATACGTCGTAAAGTAATCTGCTCTTCCTACGCCATCTGGTCAAGAAGGAACAGTGACTCGTGGTTTTAAATTGTAATGCTTATATTATAGTCACGTTTGGATAACTTGAGCTTAGCTACTAGCTGTTATTGTGCGCAGCTGTAAGAGTGCAGCTTAGGCATAGCTGTAGTTGCTCCCCTTAGGTTTGTAACCATAATAAAGGGTCTCTCACATGTATGTATGTATATGTGACAGGTCCTAGCCAGGGTCGTGGCCGAGGACGTGGTCGAGGAAGAGGATGTAGGCGTAAGAGAGCATCTACCTCTGATGCTACTCTTACTAGCAGTGACTCTGACCTTGATGTTGGCCCATCTTACAGCAGAGGTCGGGGGAACAAAAGGCAGCCATGCCATCTTCCAGCAGAGGTCGGGGGAACAAAAGGCAGCCATGCCATCTTCCAGCAGAGGTCGAGGGAAGAGAAAGGCAGCCATGCCTGCATCCGCATCTGCCTAAAAAAACAGATGGACGTTTGTTCCTCCTCCTTCTCTCTCTCTTCCTAAAGTGAGCAACCCAATGTCAAACAGAGCAGATGTTGTACTCACATCTCTTTGTTTTTGTTTAGCTCTGTATTCAACCTCTTTTCTCTCTCTCCCCCTGTGTATTTGTGTGAAATCTTGATATGCTGTTTACTGTCTGTCAGCTACAACTGTCACCAGCGGTCTGCATTCAGATGTACGCACTGCTGCCAGTTCTAGCTCAACAACAAAATCCTAAAAAAATATAAAACCCAAAAAACTCGGCTTTTTTCAAAGCCAAAAAAGATGTCAGAGAGAGCATAACCAGAAATAGACGCACTTACTGTAGCTTAGATACTGTCTTAGAGAGCATACCTAAAGAAAAACGCAGTTACTTTAAATTTTGAGACCGTTTTCAACAGCCACAAGTTGTACACACAGGATACTTCTTTGCGTGTTCCCATGGTTGCAGCGAGACGCCTTCACGTTGGATCTAAAAACTAGTTCATCTCTAGCCGTATGAAGCCCAAACTTCGTCTGGTAGTTGCGAAAACCGAACTGAAGAACTGAACACAAGCTTTTTTCTGTCCGACGTCGACATCAGTATTCGGTTAGACTTCTTTCCGGCTAATGTGGTCGAAAATGGTGTTAGGAGCGTGCAATCGGATCAAGCTTGTGTCCAGCTTACTAATTTGTTTTCATTTGCGTACCGACGAAGTTTCAAGTTGCTAGACCTCCTCGTTATCTAGTTTTTAGTTTCAAATGAGGGTAATTTATATGCCGCTATATCAGCCGTTGGTGGTTGGCAGACTGCTGAGGTGTGGAAGTTGGGTAGTCCAATCATAGTCCCGCGTGTCAGTGTAATTACAGCAGTTGACAGCTACCTATAGCGGAGTATGATAAATTCAAACTGGAAAGAGGAGAACTATTCAAGTCAGGTGGAGACCAACTTCAGCTAAAAATTTCTTTCACAATTTAAGCAAATTTCGTTCCGCAGCATTTAAGATTGCCTAAGAACTATCTAAGAGGGGGATGGTCAGGAAAGCTAGAACGTCACATGAGCATCGCAGTAACATCGCCACACTGTGGGGAAGAAAGTTAGACAAAGACAAATAGCTGAACGTGTTGGTTTAGTCAGAAAACATTTTCAGACATAACAAGAAGGCAACGGGAAGCTGAAAGTATGAAAACAAAGCGAATTTCCGGGAAACCTCGCATGACTTCCATGAGAGAAGATTGCCAGCTGATCCGAGTATCGCTTTGTAACCGACGATTAATTACCTAAACCCTTGGTTAGGTCCAAATTTTTGCAAGCCAATGGATCAAACATTTCCATCTCCACAGTTAAAGGCGTTTCCGAGAGGTTCGGTGTTTGGCTTCGTTACTATACGGAAGCCACGTATTACAGCTGAGCAATGCTTTCGTCGTCTTGCATTTGTAGAGAAAAATAAAAATCGAACAACTGACCATTGGTCACGCATAACCTAGAGCGATGAAAGCACATTTGAGTTGTTCCGTACTAGCGGTCGCGTATGAGTAAGAAGAGCAAGATAGCAGCTGCAAGATGATTGTGTTGCGCAGACATACGGTAGTGCAAGGTGGAGGCAGTATCATGTCATTCGGTGAATACCCTTCTTTTTGCTGACGATATCTCTCTGCTGTCCAAGTTATCTCAAGGTCTCCAACAACTTTGTGATTCTGTTTCTGAATGGTGTCAATGGTCAGGCCTTACATTAAACGTGTCAAAATGTCATAGTTTCAGTTTGTCATTTAAGCCAAGTTTTCATGCCAAACGTCCATCTATTACTATACCTGGTCAACCAATAAAGTGTGTAGACAACGAGTCCTTCAGCTTCTTGGGTTTACCCATCAATTCTCATTTGAACATAAACAAAGTCAAAAATGACTTGAAGAGCAAACTTCACAGCCTTCTTGTAAAGATTGATTCTCGTCCTGTTTCACGTCATCACAAACTTCAATTGTATTCCCAAGGATTGTTCCCTAGGATCTCTTGGCATCTTTGTCTCGTTACCTTAAGTCAGACTTGGTTAGAAACTGAGTTGGACCATATGGTTACCTCTTTTTAAAGAAATGGACTCACCTCCAACGCTCCGCTTGTACTGCTCGTTTGTTCCTTGAGAAGAGTCAAGGTAGTCTTGGTCTTCCATGTCCCTCCAGTCGCTCCCTTGTCTTACAATCTTCCAAATCAGCTCGTTTTTTAACATCTCAGGAAAGCTGCATACGATACCTGGCAACAAAAGCAGCATCTGATCAAAGTCATCCAGAACGTTTTTCTTCTTTCAGTGCTGGTCTAAAAGCTTTGTGCAATGATCCGAGCTCATCTTCTGCAGTCATCAGTGATCAAACTAAGAAACAACTCAATTCCGAATTTCAACATCAACTCCTTGAGAAGCTACAGAGCAGGAAGGTACAAGGCTTTACAAGTCGTTTGACTGACACATCACCGGACATATGGTCAGCTGTTATGTACAAGCCACCTTCTGAACAGTTTTCTTTCGCTCTGAATGCAGTTTCTGAAACTCTGCCAACAAATGCAAATCTTTTGCTGTGGAGACAGAGAGATTGTGACAAACGTCCTTTATGTTCCCAACGACAAACTTTGCTACGTCTTAAACAACTGTACAGTTCTTTTGAACAAAGGTCTATATACTCATCGTCATGACTCTATTCTGAGAATATTGTACAATATGGCAAGGTTGAAATTGCCCAAAGAAAATATTATCTATGCTGACCTCGAATGTAGTGATGTGCCCTTCCCTTCACACATTATTAATTCGAGGTTAAGACCTGACGTTATTATTTGGAATGAAAGAACCAACAGAGTCTATGTAATTGAACTGACGGTGTGCTATGAAACAAACTTTCAGGCAGCAAACCAACGCAAGTGTGATAGATACTCTGAACTGGTCGAAGAGATAAGATCAAGTTACAATTGCCAGCAAATAAACATCTCTATTGGTTCAAGGGGTATCATTGATCATCATGGACTGGACCATTTTCTTCACATCTAGGATTTGCCAGAAAACGGACGACGCTTAGATCATCTGCAGCTATTGCATAAACGCATGTTCATGCAACTTCATGGAAATATACATCAACGCCTGCTCCTGGAACATCATGGAAACCTGAACCGTATTCAGCTGAGTCGTCACGCTGTTTCTGGTCCGAAAGCAGAGGATCATCACGACCAAATATTAAGAAAATGTCAATCTTTTTTTGCCTGTTTGAAGTTGTGAAAAACAAGCTCCAACTGGGAGAGACGAGGTTTTCGACATTTATCCGATCGCGGAATCAGACATTTGTCTGTCGGCCATGACGGCCTTGGTACAGACTCGATTTCAGGAGCTCATTCCACCGGACGACACGATCATTCTGGTGGACAGCCGAGCTGTACCATTCCAAAATGACGAGGCAACAAGAGCTCTGAACATACTCACTGACATATATTGCACTCTCGAGTCTGTATGTATATACTGTACTGTACGTATATACCCACGTACACGCACATGCACTAAAACATGCAGACACACGCGCATACATATACTGTACCAAGTATTTGTAACTATTAATGTATACTATATCGTTATATATTAGATCCTGAATTTTGGAAAACACCGCCCATAGAAGTTGAAAGACCTAAAAAGTCAACAACGCTTATAGGAATCTCGAACTTGGCTCTCACCGGTAACGCTGTCTGGTTAAAACTGTAAGGCAAAATGGACTATATCTACAGTGGTACGCAAAAGTAAGTGAACCCCTTGTAAAATCAAGGTTTTTCTAAATTCCTAACCGTTAAAAGATATTAGAGCCCCGTAATGTAGCCTGTGCATATTGCTGACAACTATGCCTTTGCTAAAAGTTGAAATAACTGTTTTCGTAAAGGAGAAACCATGTTAATCACAACGTGTGCATGGCAAAAGTATATGAACCCTTGGCAAAACTCTTCTCAGCGCGTCAAATACCGGCAGTTTTAAGCTGTTTTAGTGAGGTTTCTCCCACATTTTTAGTGGCGAGTTTGCACTACATAAATGCTTGATGCTAGAAGCGCGTAAGTTGCAACTCTGAAGCATTTTTGAGTCTCGTTAATGGCGCGCAAGAAAGAGCTTTCCGAAGATCTGCGAAAACGAGTCGTCGAGTTTCACAAGCTTGGAGAAGGTTACAAGACAATCGGAAGACGCCTTTCAATTCACCAGTCGACGGTGCGGCAAATAGTGTACAAATGGAAAGCTTTGAATACGACAAAATCACTTCCTCGGTCCGGCCGTCCGAGAAAGCTGTCGGGTCGTACCTTGCGAAAAGTCCTCCGAGATGTCACAAACAATCCGCGAACGTCAGCAGATGATGTGCAAAAGTCTTTGAAGGACGCAGGAGTCGAAGTGCATCAAAGCACAGTCCGTCGCGCACTGAACAGGGAAGGATTGCATGGCCGAGTAGCAAGAAGAAAGCCACTGCTGTCACCAAAACATCGCAAAATGCGTTTGACTTTTGCCAAAGCTCATGTCGACAAAGAGAATGCATTTTGGAAGAAAGTTCTTTGGACAGATGAAACAAATATTGAGCTGTTCAGCCACAACGACGTTCGTTACGTGTGGCGAAAAAAGAATACGGCCTTTGACGAAAAGAACGCTGTCCCCACTGTCAAGCACGGTGGAGGAAGCGTTATTCTTTGGAGTTGCTTTGCAGCGTCTGGCACAAGAAAAGTAGAATTCGTTCAAGGCCGCATGAATTCTACTCAATATCAAAAGATTTTGGCCGACCATGTTGCTCCATCCGTCCGTCATCTTGGTCTAGAGCCAAACTGGATATTCCAGCAAGACAATGATCCAAAACATACCAGTCGTTCAACCCGTTCGTAGTTTCAAGAACACTCGTACACTGTTTTAGAGTGGCCTAGTCAGAGTCCAGACTTAAATCCAATAGAAATGCTTTGGCGAGATCTGAAGAAAGCAGTCCACAAGCGCTCTCCAAAGAATTTGAAAGAGTTGAAGTCGTATATTGTTGAAGAGTGGGGAAAAATTTCACCAGAGAGGTGTCAACGCCTTGTTGAAGCATACCAACACCGTTTGCTTGCTGTTATTGAAGCAAAAGGTGGAATAACTAAGTACTAATGAAAGGGTTCACATACTTTTGTAAAGAACTACTTTTGATGAATTTGAGTTTTCTTCTACAAACTAATTATGAGAGTTCAGTTCTACCTTCAGCAAAGGCAGAGATGTCAGCAATTTGCACAGGCTACATTACGGGGCTCTAATATCTTTTAACTGTCAGGAATTTAGAAAAAGCTTGATTACGAGGGGTTCGCTTACTTTTGCGTACCACTGTATATGTAGACGCAGGTACGTGGCGTAGAGACCAGTCTGGAACGACTGCACAATCGTTTGGAGAACCTCCAGGACAAATGGATCGGTTGATCGATGCACAAGAGCGACTAAGACAACGTTCTCGGCGGTCGAGAAGAGCAGCAGAAACGACAGCGAATGTTCTCCAGCGCCGAATACGCCACCTCTTTACAAGACCTTCAGTAAACAGCACAAATTGCAGCCGGCAGTGGCTTGGGTGTCAGCGGTGCGTAGAGCGGTGGCAAGTTACAAGTTACCGATGTTGCCCTATCTGTAATACAACATGTAATGGCGAACCATTCTGCGTGACTGTCCGTAGCTTGGACGAATTGACAGAGCTGGGCAAGCAAAGTAAGCCATGTATTGGGTAGTAGCCTCGTTTACAGACACGGTGACGGCGCAGTCTACCCAGGCTGAGCTACCTGAGGCACTTGGCCAGCACACGACGTCGTCCGGCGTACGCAGATCTGCAGTGACAAGAGAGTCATCCGCAAGGACAGAAGCTCAAGATTCAAGTCCCGAGCTGATTGAGAAAAATAGATTGAAGCACGTATGCGCGTCTATATACAGAGAGCAGCAAACTGCATCTTTGTTTTTAGGTACTGTGTACTGCTTGTATAAATGGTAGTTAATTTAGAGTAGCCTAGTTGAGTTTGAACGAGTTACAGTATTGCGGAACTTGGACGTACAAGAACCTGTTTTGAAGAACCTTTCTAACTCAACGCAAGGCCACCTGCGGTATTAAGAAGACTCAACTGTGTGATTTATATGGGGGAATCGAGTCTGAACGTAAGTAAAGTAGGACCCCACATTCATGAGAGGGTGGTAACGACACATAATACATACTACCAGCCAGTGATTGCTTGTGACATGTTGTCTGTGTTTCAGTGGGTCCTTGTCCGCCCGAAACTTGCTGCACTACCGAGAACATCGAAATTGAGGATGCAGAGGTTGATAGGCATGCAGATTAACTTAAGAAGAAGAGGATGGTAGGCATGGTGGTGAACAGGGTGATCATGGTGAAGATGATGGTCACGTTCCAGACTATGGTGATCTTGGTGGTGGAGACGTTCCTGCAGACATTCCAGGTGATGGGCATCATGTGAGTATAAGAAAGCACTGTTGTTCTGTGTCCGACTTCTAGACTGACTGGATACGTTATTCTATATCTCTGCAGATGCACCCGTTTATGTCCTGGAACGATGAAAGGATCATGAAACGGAGGTAGAGACGGCCACCACCGCCGACTAGACTTCCTGTTTCAACACTTGTATGTGTACTGGGGTATTGCAATGTCAATCAAGAGATCCATTGTTTGTGTTGCAGGACGCTGTTATGATGAAGTTCCACCACACCCTGCTGGTACATGCAGTTGAAGTGAGTAAAATTGAAATTTACTAAACCAAATTTCACATAGAACAAGCCAGAAGCCTACGCTGTCAGGGTTTTCCGGAACCAGGTGAAAGCTAGGAGGAAACGGGGTTGTACGTGCATCCAGTGCAAGTTCGTGTGCCAGGGCCAACAATCCTGGGCCCGCCACGTCCGTATGCACAATTCCCGTTTCCCCATTCCTCGAGAATTTGCAAAAGTAAGAATATCATATACTCAGTATACGTGCTGTCTCTTCTTCAATGTATTTAATCTACCCTAAATGTAATATAAGTTTAGTATCAGATTTAGACAAATGTTGGCTACCACAAATACATTTCAGAGAGATTTATTGGAAATTGTGAGGAGTCATTCTACATATGTTTACTCCGTAATACACTATGGACTACTAGTATCTCTATACGAAGCTAATTGTTAGTTAACCTTTATTTAATTGTTAGAGATATATAGTTTTGAAAAGTAGCTAAGCAGGGCTGTTAAGCTGTGCTGGCAAAGCCATAATCCGAGACAATGTCAAACGAAAGAAAGATCTCGGAAGCTGTTGTACGATATCCTACCACACAAAAGGATAGCTATTCAAAGAACTTGAACAACGCTGTATTGCTGCATATTGTGCTTTGAGTCTTTTAAATCTGGGAGCTACGACTGTCACAAATATATCAGTGGAAAGCCCAAATAACACGCTTTACAACCGTCTATCTAAGAGTAGGATTTCGTTAGGTTTGAGGCTACAATAGGTAAAATAGTTAACAACAACAGATGGCTGGAGAACTGATACTGCAGGGAGGAGTAATGGCATATCAACAACCTTGTGATAACCTAATGTAAATAACAATCTGTACGTGATACTAATGTTGGTAGGAAAGACTGGAGTTTTTCTAGATTCAATTGCAGCTAGATACTTTAGGCGTCACAAGCAAGCAATACTTGCAATAACTTTGTGGACTTTTCTACTGTAGACTGCACTGAGGTATACATGGTGTTGGTAAAAAGATAATAGTCAGCTTACCCGTAAAAGAGAATTCGATTACTTAATCTTAATACGGTTACATTATGTGTAACATACACTACCACAAAGCAGCTGCTCCAGCCCTGCTCTACATCCAAGACGCTGTACTTGGATTAGAAGAGAGGAAAAAAGGACTTCAATATATTTGACAGCTACTTCAGCTTTACAATCTTTTACTTTGCAGTTACTATTTTAATTGTTAAAGACTCGCGGTATGGCAGTTGTTCGGTTGCAGCCATCTAATAAGATGGCTCAGTCCATCAGCTGATTCTGTGTGCTTAAAGCTGTGCGAGACTGGTTATGGTGAAGAGGTGCATAGATTTATGCATGGACTGAAGTTTGCTCCTGGACTCATCCGTTGTGTAAAGATGGAGGATGATTTGAATGTGGTTGTAATGGAGATGGTTCCTAATGCTAAGAATCTGGCAGAGTATCTTGAAACAACTCATGTTGATGATCGTGATCATAGGTGGATCAAGACCCAGCTGCCGCAGATTGGCCAAAAACTGTCTGATCAAGGATTTGTACATGGAGACATAAGGGCGCAAAATGTTCTGATTGCTCAGAGTTTTATGGAGAAGACTGAGGCTGTCGTCCTAGTTGATTATGACTGGGCTGGAAAGGGGAACAGACGTTATCCGTTAGACTTGAATGAGCGACTTTATGGAGTAGGTGGTGTACTTGGAGGTGGACCAATAATACTAGAGCACGACGAGATACTACTCCAACGATTGCTGGACTTTATTGGCTAAGGTAGGTTGATTTGCGCATGATGGTTGAGAATGTTTTCTGTGTAACTGCTGGGCTAGTGCACGTATTTATCTGGTGTTGAAGCACTTGGAAATAAATTAACATACATTTGTATCACAATTTCTGTAATGCCCACAATCGGTGGCATATTTCTAGTTATAATTACAACACGATTACTCCACAATATTACAGTTGTTCAGAAATATTTATACAGTTCCCCAGTTCCCTTTAATTGGATGAGCGTTAATATCAATAGTGTACATCAATTAACATAGATTTGTGTCACAATTTCTGTGATGTCCGACAAGCGGTGGCATATTTCTAGTAACAAGATCATGATGTTTAAAATCAACAGTGAACATCACTATTATTCCCCATAAATTAACATAATTTTGTGTCACAATTTCTGTGATGTCCGACAAGCTGTGGCATATTTCTAGTTGTAATTACAACACGATTACTCCACAATATTAAAGTTGTTCAGAAATATTTATACAGTTCCCCAGTCCCCTTTAATCGTTCATCTCTAGCCGTACGAAGCCCAAATTTCGCTTGGTAGTTGCGAAAACCGAACTGAAGAACTGGACACAAGCTTTTTCTGTCCGACGTCGACATCAGTATTCGGTTAGACTTCTTTCCGGCTAATGTGGTCGAAAAAATGGTGTTAGGGGCGTGCAATCGGATCAAGCTTGTGTCCAGCTTACTAATTTGTTTTCATTTGCGTACCGACGAAGTTTCAAGTTGCTAGACCTCCTCGTTATCTAGTTTTTAGTTTCAAATGAGAGTAATTTATATGCCGATATATCAGCCGTTGGTGGTTGGCAGACCGCTGTGGTGTGGAAGTTGGGTAGTCCAATCATAGTGACGCGTGTCAGTGTAATTACAGCAGTTGACAGCTACCTATAGCGGAGTATGATAAATTCAAACTGGAAAGAGGAGAACTATTCAAGTCAGGTGGAGACCACCAGCTAAAAATTTCTTTCACAATTTAAGCAAATTTCGTTAAGCTGCATTTAAGATTGCCTAAGAACTATCTAAGAGGGGGATGGTCAGGAAAGCTAGAACGTCACATGAGCATCGCAGTAACATCGCCACACTGTGGGGAAGAAAGTTAGACAAAGACAAATAGCTGAACGTGTTGGTTTAGTCAGAAAACATTTTCAGACATAACAAGAAGGCAACGGGAAGCTGAAAGTATGAAAACAAAGCGAATTTCCGGAAACCTCGCATGACTTCCATGAGAGACGATTGCCAGCTGATCCGAGTATCGCTTTGTAACCGACGATTAATTAACTGAACCCTTGGTTAGGTCCAAATTTTTGCAAGCCAATGGAGCAAACATTTCCATCTCCACAGTTAAAGGCGTCTCCGAGAGGTTCGGTGTTTGGCCTCGTTCCTATACGGAAGCCATGTCTTACAGCTGAGCATCGCTTTCGTCGTCTTGCATTTGAAGAGAAAAATAAAAATCGAACAACTGACCATTGGTCACGCATAACCTAGAGCGATGAAAGCACATCTGAGTTGTTCCGTACTAGCGGTCGCGTATGAGTAAGAAGAGCAAGATAGCAGCTGCAAGATGATTGTGTTGCGCAGGCATACGGTAGTGCAAGGTGGAGGCAGTATCATGTCATTCGGTGAGTACCCTTCTTTCTGCTGACGATATCTCTCTGCTGTCCAAGTCATCTCAAGGTCTCCAACAACTTTGTGATTCTGTTTCTGAATGGTGTCAATGGTCAGGCCTTACATTAAACGTGTCAAAATGTCATAGTTTCAGTTTGTCATTTAAGCCAAGTTTTCAAGCCAAAGGTCCATCTATTACTATATCTGGTCAACCAATAAAGTGTGTAGACAACGAGTCCTTCAGCTTCTTGGGTTTACCCATCAATTCTCATTTGAACATAAACAAAGTCAAAAATGACTTGAAGAGCAAAATTCACAGCCTTCTTGTAAAGATTGATTCTCGTCCTGTTTCACGTCATCGCAAACTTCAATTGTATTCCCAAGGATTGTTCCCCAGGATCTCTTGGCATCTTTGTCTCGTTACCTTAAGTCAGACTTGGTTAGAAACTGAGTTGGACCGTATGGTTACCTCTTTTTTAAAGAAATGGACTCACCTCCATCGCTCGGCTTGTACTGCTCGTTTGTTCCTTGAGAAGAGTCAAGGTGATCTTGGTCTTCCATGTCCCTCCAGTCGCTCCCTTGTCTTACAATCTTCCAAATCAGCTCGTTTTTTAACATCTCAGGACAGCTGCATACGATACATGGCAACAAAAGCAGCATCTGATCAAAGTCATCCAGAACGTTTTTCTTCTTTCCGTGCTGGTCTAAAAGCTTTGTGCAATGATCCGAGCTCATCTTCTGTAGTCATCAGTGATCAAACTAAGAAACAACTCAATTCCGAATTTCAACATCAACTCCTTGAGAAGATACAGAGCAGGAAGGTACAAGGCTTTACAAGTCGTTTGACTGACACATCACCGGACATATGGTCAGCTGTTATGTACAAGCTACCTTCTGAACAGTTTTCTTTCGCTCTGAATGCAGTTTCTGAAACTCTGCCAACAAATGCAAATCTTTTGCTGTGGAGAAAGAGAGATTGTGACAAATGTCCTTTATGTTCCCAACGACAGACTTTGCTACACGTCTTAAACAACTGTACAGTTCTTTTGAATAAAGGTCTATATTACTCATCGTCATGACTCTATTCTGAGCATATTGTACAATATGGCAAGGTTGAAATTGCCCAAAGAAAATATTATCTATGCTGACCTCGAATGTAGTGATGTGCCCTTCCCTTCACACATTATTAATTCGAGGTTAAGACCTGATATTATTATTTGGAATGAAAGAACCAACAGAGTCTATGCAATTGAACTGACGGTGTGCTATGAAACAAACTTTCAGGCAGCAAACCAACGCAAGTGTGATAGATACTCTGAACTGGTCGAAGAGATAAGATCAAGTTACAATTGCCAGCAAATAAACATCTCTATTGGTTCAAGGGGTATCATTGATCATCATGGACTGGACCATTTTCTTCAAATCCTTAAAGCAACAACCAAGGAATGTAAATGCTTAATATCTTCAATCATCACTTGTTCTATTGAAGAGTCACACAGGATGCGGATAATGAGAAATATAAAGTAACTGTATTATAACTTATTGATGCTTACTTATTTAGTTTGATGTTTTGTGTACTTAAGTCTTTTGCGAACGCATTATGAGGGACAGTGCAAAAGATTATAGAGCCCCAGACTAGCTTTATGATGTTATGATGAAGCTCCACCACACCCTGCTGGTACATGCAGTTGAAGTGAGTAAAATTGAAATTTACTAAACCAAATTTCACATAGAACAAGCCAGAAGCCTACGCTGTCAGGGTTTTCCGGAACCAGGTGAAAGCTAAAAGGAAACGGGGTTGTACGTGCATCCAGTGCAAGTTCGTGTGCAAGGGCCAACAATCCTGGGCCAGCCACGTCCGTATGCACAATTCCCGTTACCCCATTCCTCGAGAATTTGCAAAAGTAAGAATATCATATACTCAGTATACGTGCTGTCTCTTCTTCAATGTATTTAATCTACCCTAAATGTAATATAAGTTAGTATCAGATTTAGACAAATGTTGGCTACCACAAATACATTTCAGAGAGATTTAGGCTATAGATACCCTAAGTATCTCAAATGCAGCACATGCATTCATCACAATGAGGCATAGACCTGTTGTTCCATTTTTACCACAAACGAACATACTTTGGTTGAAATCAACTTTGAGCGGGAACGCAACTGCACGAGGCGCTAGGAGCATTGCTATTGCAAAAATTCGCTGTCTTCTGCTTACGCTAGACTGGTTCTTATCACAAATTTGCTATCGGCATGGTAAGTACATGAAACAGGTTATTCTACATCTCTGCAGATGCACCCGTTTATGTCCTGGAACGATGAAAGGATCATGAAACGGAGGAAGAGACGGCCACCACCGCCGACTAGACTTCCTGTTTCAACACTTGTATGTGTACTGGGGTATTGCAATGTCAATCAAGAGATCCATTGTTTGTGTTGCAGGAAGCTGTTATGATGAAGCTAATCCTTGGTCATCACAGATAGTACTAGTCAAAAAGAAAGATTGAAGTCATCGCTTTTGTGTTAACTACAGAGGCCTGAATGCAATTATCACGAAGGATGCATTCCCACTTCCAAGAGTGAATAAGACCTTGGATTACTTGGGCGGAGCAATATACTTTTCAACATTGGATTTGGCAACTGGCTATTGGAAGGTAGAAGTCCGTGAAGGGGACAAGGAGAAGACTGCCTTCACGAACCCAGCAAGGCCATTTTGAAATTACTTTGTAATGCATCAACTTTCCAACGATTAACGGAATATGAACTTGCCGGTTTGTGGGAACACTGCCTTATTTATCTTGATGATATCATTGTGTTTTCCTCTACATTTGAAGAACACATCGAGAAATTGACAAAACTACTCCAGACACTGCGAAAGGGAGAATTAAAGCTGAAACCAAAAAATACTTCTTTGCTAAATCCTCGGTGAAGTACTGGGGACATAGTGCCTCATCTGCTACGCATTGTAGAAACTGTGCCTATCATATCGCAAACATCGAAGGCTACTGCAACTCATTAAACAAAAAAATATCACTTTGCGTACACTATACACAACGCCCATGGAAGTCTCCCAAGAACAACACGTGGCCCATAAGCCATGAAATCATGGATCATGAATTGCAAGCAAAGGTTGACACAAGGGGCAACCTGCAATATCACACCACATAACCTGCAATATCATACCACATAACATAACAAACTCTGTACAAGAAACCTCCAGAACCAAACATCATCCGGTTATCAGCCTATAGTAGAACTCACCTGACACCGACACGTACGTGGTAAGACTAATAAACTAAGGGCAAAGTACAGAGGAATAAGTCGACTCGTAAATGGAATTCATAGAAGTCCCACAAGAAGTGGTAAATCTAATACGACTTCTGGCTCAAGAGAGATAGAACAGATTCGTCAAGCAGACGTAGCAGAAGAAATGACAGACGAAAACTGATTGGTCAACTAATGTGCCAGCGTGATTGAAAAGCTACGACAACTGCCAGGAACATATCACATGCACAAACCTGCACAAAGATACACCGTCAGTAATTCACATAGCTCGCAGAGTTCCCTACAAGTACGTACAGACACTAACTTCAACATCAGTTAACCAAATGGTGCAGAATAGCATATTAGCCCCAGTTACGAAACCCACAAAATAGGCCAGTTTCATAGTTCTAGTCACAGCAAGAACCGACAAATGGCGTATCCGTATGTACCACTCGCACTAAATATAGCCATAGAATGAGAGCATAATCTGTCAAAGTCAAAATTTCAGCAGCCTTTGATGCAGCATCAGGTTGTCTTCAAGTAGCACTGGATGATGATAGCAGCTACCTGACGACAGTAGCAACCCCTTTAGAAAGTAAAAGACCCCTTTTAGAATTAACGCGACTTCAGTTTTGGGCGGTTCTCTGTATTGCTGTGTTGAGTGAAATACAGTCAGGAACCGGATATGTGTAGAAGCGCCCCTACCGTAGAATAACATGGACATTAAATTTGGGGCCGGCCGGGAATTATTAAGAAGAAATTACAACAGGTGTTGTCTGAAAAGGCTCCTACAGCTTGGAAAATGCTAAGAGCTTCCGTGTCATCACAGTCTTTGTCTGGGACAGTTGCTGGTCGTCTTGCTATGGCTGCAGCTTGTTTGCTCAAGACCACAAACCAGAGTACGTCAGCATTGCCTTACATTGTTAGTGTTGTGTTGCATAATTCTGGGGCCAAGAAGACAGATTACACAAGACTCAACCGACTTGGGATTACTATGTCACATAAGAGAACACTTGCTAAGCTCTGTCAGATGGCCTCTCACTTTGATGCTTCTCTTTTATGCTGGAAAAGGGGCATAAAAGGAATGCAGTCTTGAACAAGAGACAGATTTTCAAGACAGCAGTGGTGACAATCTGACAATGTCCGATCATGCAATCTCTAGACAAATTCCAGAATTATATTCGGTAGAGACTGCTCAGCATAACGTGCACAGTAGATATCTGTTTCAAATCACTGGTGACAACGTTGATCTGGAAATCAAAGCAAAGCACATGACACTGGTCCGCCGTAATAAGTCGTTGCACCAAGGGCGTCACGTCTTAGGGGCTAGAGAGGGCGCTAGCCCCCCCACTTTTTTAGGGCGTGGCTTGCTATATTTTGAGTCAATTCTATTTTCAACGTTAATTAAACAGAAGTGTAGCTTGTCTTTAGCTAAATTAGCTGATTCAGCATAGATGTAGTACTGCTATGAAGGACTGCCTGGAAATCGAGGCTAAAGCACCCGGATACGGAAAATGTCAGCGGGAGACAGCTGTCACAGCAGCAGCTCTGTCAGCCTCAGCAGCGACAAGAACACAAAGCGGAAAGGACAGAAACTCCTTACCACCTTTCTAAGGTCCACTAACAACGTATCGCGGATTGTTGAAATGGAAAAGTAACACGCCAATTTTTTAGATCAAGAACTTCCCTGCAGCCAGAGTCGTCTCACTCCAAGTCTTTGTCATCTTTTTGTACGTCAAGGTTCGACGATACAGCTAGTTCTATCGTGACTGTGACTGTCTCTACTAGTACTACTGCTAGTGAATCTGGCCCGAAAGATTCTGTGTGTCATGCGTTTGATCCTTGCCGAGGTCCAACTGCTTGTTCTGTGACCAATGGCCCGTATCAAGCTTGTGCAAAAGAACTGCCGCATGGGAAATTTCCTCAGACGAAATCTGGCACTTGTAATAGGTCCTTTCAACCACACTGGTACACACAATTTTGCTGGCTTGAGTACAGCCCTGCAGCGGATTCCGCGTTCTGCTTTCCTTGTCGGCTGACAGTAAAGCATAACCTGGATAAACAAGGTTGTCCAGACCAAGCGTTCGTGAGTAGAGGTTTCAGGAAGTGGAAGTCAGCAGTAGCTGACATGAGGCGTCACGAGGAATCTTTGAGTCATATTTCAAATGTTGGAGTGTGGAAGAATAGCCAACAGCAGGATGCAACCAGAGGAAGTGTTATCAGTGGCGTAGCCAGGCATCTATTTTACCGGGCATATGCCCGGGCAACTTTTTGCTTTGCCCGCGTATTTTAGGTGACATAAATTCAAGTTCAACGCATTTCTATAAACAGTCGGGAACACCGTGATAGAGGAGTCCCGCCCACGGAACTGTCCCGGATGCCGACTAATATCAATTCTCAGCGTCTGATTCGTTGAATTCGCTCAATGCAGGAGAAGATGGATGCGTCAGAGTCTAACGCTAAGCGTAGAAAGCGAAAGCGACATACTGTGACTCTGAATGACTTTTGGGGACCCAAAAGGTATCATTTCTCGTAGATACCAGTGTAATGATTTGGTGTACTTGTAGAAAATGTTTGTGGTTAATTAGAATTGAAAACGGTGACAAAACGGGCGATTCAGACGATATGCCTAACAAAATTCAGCAAGCCATACCTGAAAGCGCTGAGTCTGCCTACGAAGCCCCGGATGATTCTGGTTCTGGAGAAGACATGGCAAATACCGAGCCTGGTAATGCTAGGAGTACTGTGTGTTCAACATCTTTGGAGATCATATCAAGTACATATGTACATATTCTTTCCAGGCATTCATGATTGATTTATGTTGTGTTCTCTACAGAGTTGGACATTTCCACGAGGTTTCAGAGCGGCCCTTCCCAACCGGTCTGTCAGTTTCCTTCTAAAAATTTTGGAAAGGGAAAACACTCATGTAGAAGATCGTTTGTTGCCACCTGGTACACAACATATCCATGGTTGGAATACTCGATAAAATTTGACCGAGCCTACTGCTTTGCCTGTCGTCATTACTGCCTTGGCAGTGCAAGCGGCCGTGCCGACACAGCGTTTACCAGTATAGGTTTCGGCGACTGGAAGCATGGTACTGGTAATAAAGGAACATTTCTGATCCATGCCAGTTCGGCACATCACAGGAATGCTATGGCAGAATGGCATGAGCGGCGACTGGATGACTGTAACAGCCAGCGTCGACGAGTTGAAGACCTCTTTGCAGAAGAAGATGAACGCGTTGTTCTTTCTAACAGACACTATTTAAAATGTCTGGCGGAGGTTATCCTCTTGTGTGCTAAACAGAATCTTGCACTTCGTGGGCACGATGAATCGGAGGAGTCATCGAATCCAGGCAATTTTTTGGCTGTATTTGAGCTTCTTGCAAGGCATGATCACGAATTGTTCAAACGAATTGAAACGCTCCCCGGTAACGTAAGTTATAAGTCTCCAGAGATTCAAAACGCTTTGATCCAGTTGATGGCTGATATGGTACGAGAGAAAATATGCAGTGAAGTACAAAGGAGTGGCTATTTTTGTCTTATTTGCGACGAAAGTAAAGATGTAGCAAAGAATGAACAGCTTGCAGTTGTTCTGCGCTATGTTCTAGACGGGACTGTTCATGAGCGGTTTATATCTTTCACACCTCTTGGCAACCTTGCAGCAGACGGGATAGCAGAGGAGATCTGTCAAGTGTTGACAAGGAACAAACTTACCTTGCAGAACTGCATTGCTCAAACCTACGATGGTGCTAGTGTCATGAGCGGAAAGCACACCGGCGTTCAGAAGAGAATCAGAGACATTGCTCCGAAAGCCGTCTACACGCATTGCTACGCACATAGGCTGAACCTTGTTGTCGTTGATTCTGTAAAGTCCGTCTCCTCGGCGAGTGTGTTCTTTGACGTCCTTCAGAGGCTGTACGTCTTTGTTTCATCTTCTGCTGTTCACCCAATTTTCTTAGAAGCTCAAAAACGTCACTATCCGCAACGTTGTGAGAGCGTCACGCTGAAGAGACTTTCAGACACACGATGGACCTGTCGAATAGACTCTATACGAGCAATGCTTAAATCCTTTACAGCAGTAGTCGATGCCTTATCCTCTTTGACAAATGCTAGCAACAGCGAAAGAGCCATTTTAGCTGCAGGTCTATTGTCACGAGTGAAATCGTTAGAGTTTACCTCAAACTTGGTTATTTTCGAAAAGCTGCTGACTATTACAAAAAATCTGTCCGATCAGTTGCAAGCTGAAGATTTAGATCTGTCTGGAGCCGTTGATTTGTTAGAGACTGTGATAGAGCAATTGGTGGAGACCAGGGAATCCGGGTGGGACGATACATGGCAGCAAATTCTTCACTTGGCACAAACCTGCAGCGTTAATATGGATGTTTCTGATGGATCACGCAGTCGTGGTGATCCTGGACTTGTTACCGGTCGTCGCACTCGGAAACAAAAGGAAATTACTGATTGCGTTTTAACAGAGACTACTGGGCAGCGATTAACTGATTATTTCACCAACGATCAAGATCCCCTGGATGACGTGGCAAGAACGAAAATTCATTTACGACGAAAGCTTTTCTTACCGGTGATAGACCAAATGCTGCAGGAACTGGAATCAAGATTCAGCAACGATGGACGATCCCTTATGAAGTCAATTCAGGCTTGTAGTCCACAGTCCCGAAACTTCCTTCAAGCAGACGCCATTAATGCCTTAGTGGTACATTACGACATAAACCGTGAGGAAATTGGTTATGAAACTCATCAGGCAAGAAAATTTCTTAATGCATCTATGTGTGAAATGAAGTCTATCGCCGACGTCATTAGAGTTCTTACGCCGGTCAAAGCAGCTTTTCCGCATCTTATATCTGCCTTGCAGATAGCGTTGACTGTTGGGGTGACATCTGCCTCATGTGAGAGAACTTTCTCTAGTTTGAAGAGGCTGAAGACTTACACGAGACAATCGATGCTGCAAAGCCGAATGAACAGTCTAGCGATTTTGACCATAGAGAAAGATGTAGTTGAAACGTTAGACTTAGAGAGGGTAGTTACGAAATTTGCAAGTTTAGAATTTGGAAGATGCCGAAGATTAAGTCTAGTTAGCAAAAGCACAAAATTTTAGTGCTCTATAGAACAGCTTGTATTCTAACTGAGCTAATTATGAGTACATGATTAGGTTTTGTTCGATTGGTTTGTGAAATTGATGGATATGGGCAATGCCCGGTCAGTCCCTAAGGGCATGGCTACGCCACTGGTGTTATGCAACAGTTGAGTACAGCCTACCAGACACAAGTAGAGCTGAACAGACGCAATTTACGTAAAATTTTTGAAGTAATTTTTTTAATGGGAAGACAAAACATCCCATTGAGAGGCCACGATGAATCTAAAGATTCTCACAACAGAGGAAATCTGCTGGAATTTCTTGAATATCTGTCACGGTACTGCCCTGACTTAAAACGCCATTTGGAAGGAAACTTTCACTACGTAAGCCCCAAAAGCCAAAACGACATGTTGAAACTCATTGCATCTAACATTCAGAAGAGAATTACGACAGCTGTCAAACACTGCGGCTTCTTTGGACTAATATGTGACGAGTCACAAGACATATCAAGGGTAGAACAAATGTCTGTCAATGTAAGGTTTGTAACAGACAGCCTGAATGTAGAGGAGAGGTTTCTTGGATTTTGGCCTTTAAAAGGTACTGACGGAGAAAGTCTGTTTCAGCAACTGACGCAAGTTTTGCTTGAGACGGGCCTATCAATGTCTATGGTACGGGCACAGTGTTATGATGGAGCGTCAAGCATGTGCGGGAAGCACTCAGGTTTAGCTACCAGGCTTCAGGAGGTCGAGAAGAAAGCTGGATATGTGCATTGCCATGCCCACAGATTGAACCTCAGTCTTCAAAACAGCTGCGAGAACGTTACAGATGTGCGAAACGTTCTAGGTGCTGTTTCCAGTCTCTATAATTTACTTGAAGGATCAGCCAAGAGACATGAAAAGTTTCAAGATGTGCAACGAAGACAGAACGAAGGAAAGGGCCCGCAAGCAGTACTCCAACGACCATGTCATACTAGGTGGGGTTCCAGGCACGCAGCAGTCCATACTGTTAGGCAACAGTTTGCATCAATTCTGATTGCTCTGGACGAACTCTCTGACGATGCTGCGATCGGAAGTGAAGCTCACTGTTTACTGACTGTTGTATCTTCATTCAATTTTCTCTTCTATGTGTCCGTTCTAGACACTCTACTAGGATTAATCTCTCATCTATCCCAGTACCTGCAGGGAGAGAACGTAGATCTTCAGGCAGCAAAAAGATCAGCTGATAGCGTCATTGCTACTCTACAAAGTTTCAGAACAAATGAAAGTTTTGAGAATTTCTGGCAGTCATCGGAGAAAGAGAGTAAAGCAAAAAACCTGACTCCACCAGCTCTCCTTCGAGCTCGTCGACCTTCTCACCGAATTGACGAACGAAGCACGACCCAATATCAGCCACTGTCACCAAAAGAACGTTATCGACAAGCATATTATGAATTATTGGATATCATGGTATCAGACCTAACTCGACGCTTTTGTAGCAAAGATTACCGTGTGTTCTGTGGAATTGAGAAGTTGTTGTCCGAGTCAGTCTCGTTATCGGCGCCAGATCAGTCGCTTGTGAGTGAGATATTACACTTTTACACAGGTGACTTTGACAACACTCAGTTCACGTCTGAAATAAGAGTATTTTACAATTATTCTAAACTGCACTTTTCTAAAGACGTTGTGGAGACCGGCAACATAGGTGCTCTTGCTCGTCAGTTTGTTTCTCTCCGTTGCACAGAATTGTTTCCCCAAGTCTTCAAACTGTTCAAGTTGTTTCTCTGCATTCCTGCTACATCTTCAACTGCAGAGCGGTCGTTTTCTGCTCTAAGGCGACTAAAATCATGGCTGCGAACTAGGATGGCTGACGAGCGCCTCCGGTCCCTTGCTCTGATGTGCTTCGAATGCGACATTGCTAAGGAACTGGAGAGTAATATTGATGATCTTGTTTCACAATTTGGTGCTCTTTGTGACAGACGTCTTCCTCTACAATAGTTAGTAAACTTTTTGTAATGTTGATATTAAAAAGAATTTAATATATATGACGCCATGAATTACGTCACATATCTCAGCTTCAAATTTGCGCCCCCCCACTTTTGGGACCCATGTGACGCCCTTGGTTGCACTGCTTCAATATGGTAGCAACAGATGAGGGTTTATCCACCTTGTGCTTTACGCAACGACGGTCCTCGTAGATCTATATGAGATTGTCAAGATGTGGAGTTCTTTCCATCTCTCACAGAATACAAATTTCTGCGTGAAGAATTTACTGTGCTGTTGGCTAGAGTGATAGTGGAGTACATGCCAGCTTTTAATTTATTTAAGCAATCAGTGCAAGACCACATTCGGCATGACCATATGTTAGAGAAAAAGCAGAAATCACAAAGGCATTGTCTTGGGTTACTGGAACTTGATGAAAACAAACAGCAAGACATGGTTGAAATTTTACAATATACACACAACAAATATCTTCCCTTGGAAGTGTTACATCATGATGCATCTGCTCGAGCTAAGCTGCTTGTCCGTATGCAATTTGGTGATTTGGTGGAGAACAACTAACTGCTGAGCGGTCAAGAAAGTCGCTAATCATGCGGCCAGCATCTCTCGATTTTGGTCTAATTGTTTCTTGATCAGGCTGACTCTAAGCAAACTCCTGGTCATCATTTGTCTGAAAAATCGATTCATCATGGCATATTACAACTGAGATCGTGGATGCTGATGGGCAACTAACTTGGACAGACTGTTCTGGCAACACATCAGACGGATGAAGAGGAGAGAAATGACTAGATTCTAGTTCGTCCAGTCTACTTAAGATATTTCCCTTTCCTTTAGTACATCTACTCTCTCGTGGCCATCTATACACACTCCCTTAATACCTACATCTACTCCCGAGAAACCCAACTTTAACAAAAATCTCCGTGCAGTGCTTAGAATAACTGTTCTGGAAAAGGATGAAGAAAGTGACATATTAGGTAACACCTCAAAATTTAGGTAATTCGTAAAATCATGGTCATATTGGGTTGCCCTTTCTTAAGTGAATGCGCACGGGCCCATGCTGCAGCTCTTCTTCTGCACTCCTCATCTTTTTCTAGGGTCTGACGTTGGCAAGTGCTTATGGTGCAGACAAGAACCGCTACGCACTTCGGAACAAAAACAACTCTTATCGCAAACTTACCCTGTGTGCTGGAATTGAAGGCACTCTGACCACTGTCCTTTCATCTTGTCCTATAATGTTAGACGTAACTGCTTTTGCGCGTCGCAGTCCTACACCAAACTCACTACGGCACATTTCAAACACAACAAGCGACAGCAGGTACTCTTGCAGCAAAGAAAGTATCCACTCGCTAAAGTGTTTTTAAAGCTGGCTTTCATGCAAGGGATTGCAGCTCTCTAATTCTAAATCTACTAGGTATCCTGATCGCCACGGCTTGCTTCAGGCACGATTGAGGCACTTACGGAAGCTGCAGCTTCACTGCACCCAATTGGTGAACCTGCCTGCTCAACAATCTTCGCTTTTTTCCGTCCTTCAGTCAACTAACTGCTTTACCTTCTCCTTCCGACTATTTGGCTTCTTTGGCATTGTGGGTGACAACTAATTGACGTACATCCGTCTCACGGCACACGTGTGCACGCGATAATTGCAAGGCGTGGTTAAACAAAGACTGAACAATCGACATTGACCTCGCCTCCTTGAGCAGCCAATGAGAGAAGCGAAAATGTAACTTCTGTTAGGAGGACGTTATTAAAATAATTGCATAACTGGGTTAAGCTCGTTTGGTCGAACACAAAGAGTATGTTTGTTAGCACGTGCGATTATCAGGGCGTCCTCTAGCGCGCGTGGAATCGTGGGGTGTTTACGCTGAACCGCACCATAGCACGCTGTCATGCTTAAGCGTCGTTGCACGTTTCCGATAAGCCGGCTCGTGAAACTGAAGAAAAGCGCGCTGTAGGCTTCAAGCGATTGCTGCACGAGTTTCTCATGCAAACTGCTAAGCTTCAAACACAGGCTGACCAGGTCTATACTATACACGAGCTGATAAGGCAATAGAAAACAGTAACCAACATAAAGCATACACATCTCACGAAAAAGCAAGGTGACAATCACTAGAGACTGGTATTGAACGCCAAGTGAGACTGGAGAACGATGACGCTAGCAAGGCAAAGAATCGCATGAACAAATGGTAGTGCGTACCAGTTGTAAAGTTGCACGTCATTGCAAACGAAGACGCGGTATGAAGTCATGAACATCGCGACGAGTTACAAGCATGAGCCACAGTATTGTCTATTGATGATGACGTCGCCGGGGTTGGTACAAATGCACTCTTCTTGGAGTAGTTGGAACACGAAAGCTGTCAAGCAGAAGGCAAAAGTAACTTCGGCTCGATTCCATCACAAACGTCGACGTTGCAATTTCTCGAAAAGTGACGTTTGTACTAAGGAGTGGTATTCGATAAAAGATTGCCTCCAAGGTCAGCTGTCTAGGTGTTATCGTTGAAACAAACAAGGGCGACCCTACATTCTCTTCTATAGGAAACCAAGCAATATCGGGGCCGGTACCAGAATGTCTGAATCGGTTATCCGTTGTAGACAAAATACTGATTGCTCAGATCATGTCAATGATGCAGACCTATGTTTTACAGTAAGGTCAGTACGGAGAAAGAACGAACGTTCTCTGTTTAACGCAAGACGTTCAGTTCAGTCTCTAGCTACAGCGCTGGAACGTACTGGGCGGTACGTGCAAGTGCTCGTCATCAAGCAAAAGGACTATGTCTGGTAGTCATCAAGATTTCCGCAAAAGACGTCTAGCAAGACTAGATCACAGGATGCTCGGAAGCCGTACACGGATATAACATGAAACCATTAGCGGTCACGTGCACTACAGATAGATGACATTGTTTCTTAGGTGTGTAATGAGTCTGGTCATGTATACTCTTGCCTTTGCATGAGAACGCGAATATATTTTGGGTCCAGTTTATTAGAAGCCTGTACAGACTACCCCGTATAATCGGACCCGTGGATACCTACATACGACAATGTCCGGGTCTTCTAAAAGTACGTAACTCTCGCGGTATCTTTAAACAGTTCGTGCCGATTGCTATTAGAGGCTTGAGCTATATTCTTGTTGAAGTGCAAAATCGCATAACAGCAACTGAGGTACGTGAAGCGCCATGAAATGTTTTGATACTACAGTGTAGACACCAGAAAACTTTTAGCCAAGATCACACAAAGTTGAGAACATTTTACACTATTTACATAATGCAATTAGAAGCCATGTCACTGTTAGGGAGATAGACCAGTTTCTGGGAGGTGGCAATTTCTGTGTCCTTATGCAAATGTGCGAAATTGAAACTTTCGAATGTCTGCTATGCGATCGGGAATGGAGGAATTTAGAAGCTACCAATACTGAACCTACATTCAGCGAGTCACGGCTACTTGTGGCCACTGCATTCTTGATCAATGATTACGAGAAACAGCTACTTGATGACCCAGACCATGTTTGCTGCAGCTGTGAACGCCTTCAACGGAGAAAATCGGTATCAAAGCTGCTCGTTTCAGATAATCTCGGGCAGTATAATAGTGTGGAGTTGCACGATGAGAACTAGCAATGGTAACACTGCGTTGGTTAAGGAGCGATTAAACGCTGAAAAGGACAGCTGTATTCTAAAACAATGCGCTAGTTCCAACAAGTACAAGCTGCATGGCGATCCTATTGGCAGTCTATGCGTTGCTGCGCCCGTGCCTGAAACTCGCCATTCAAAGGTTAGCAAAATCTCATATCTCTCAAATTAGAATGTGCAGCGTCTGTTAACATTAGGAAGACAGAGTCGTATACGACGAGCTCACCATCAATGAGCGACAATGCAAAGACCAACAGTTTTCGACCATGTTAGACAGTGTGCGTTGTGGTCGTCCAACAGACGAAACTATCAGAATTCTAGAAAGCAGAGTAATCAAAATGTCTACTGCGGATATGTTGGTCCATCTTCAACAGTGCGGTCACACGCCACTGTGCCTGTTTCCAATAAAAAAAAGCATGTGACGAGTTTGAAAGCGCAATAATTAGTAGTCTTCCTTCCGAAATCCAAACTTTGTCGTGTACGGACGAAGTCGATGAAACTGCCAGTAAAAGCAACTGGACTAAAAGAGCAGCGGAGCAGGTAGAAAAGCTAAACAACAACTGCAACAGGACTGCCGGTTTAGAAGCTAAACTTCTACTGGAATAGCGTTCTAAGTGTATTTAATTACACTTCAGGTACGTGCTATTGCTACTGATGGTCTATATCTGTATGCTCTGAATAAGAAGACGTAGGGGGGATCGCTAGACACACCGTAAGAGTAGAATTTCGTTAAGTTTGGGGGATAGTTAACAACAACAAATGGCAAACAGGTGCTACTTTAGAGAGGACTGATGGCATATCAACATTCATATGATAAACTAATATACCAAACAATGTGTAGGTGATGTAGTGTTTGTAAGAAAAGGCTAGAAGTTTTCTATAACGTACTTTGCAGTTAGAGACTTCTTGCCGTCACTAGCAGACATTACTTACAATATCCTTGTGGACTTTTCTACTGTAGACTTCGCCGAGGCAAACATGGAGTTATTTATTTGCAAAATAAATACTATTCAGGATATCTGTAATAGAAAATTCGACCGGTTATCTTATTGTGATATATCATGTGTTTAACATTCTCTACCATAGAGCAGCTGCTACAGCACTGCTCTTCATCCAAGACGCTGCGCCTGGATTAGAAGAGGAAGGCTATTTCCGTTGACACCAGAAAAGTTTTGTTAAACAAGACACCACAAAAGTTACTTGTAACATATTCTCTCTGACTATACATTCTAACAGAAAACATGATGTCGAAGAAACACATAAAACACATCACCTCCACACTGGGATCATATAGACATACTATCCAAACTATGGCAGAAGCAATGAAGAAAACAACTCGCAGCAAACAACCACAACAAAGAAAGGGTCGAAAGATCATTGCAGATGATCAACCCATGCAATCAATGGAAGTCGCAAACAGCGCCACCGGAACCAGCCAGAAGACAAACCAGCAACCGCCACATCACGCCACCCCTGATGACGACGCGCTACTGGATCCTACGTCTGGTGCATACAAGAAGTGGTATGAACAACATGAACACACTTGTTAAATCAACTATCGTTCTACCTCCAACAGCATGGAGACGTTTGGTAGTAAGAAGATGTGGTGCCGTTCTATGGAGAAGAGGAACCTGATGTACACTACCTATGTGGGTGATGGCGACAGCGCCGCACACTAGGCAGGTAAATTTGCAGACGTTTCAATTGTTCAATTTAATCAAATTGTTTAAGTGTGACGTTGCCGCTGTTACAATATCATTTAGTCGGTAGTGGTTTTGAAGCTATGCTAGACTGCCATAATCTGAAGCAATGTGAAACGGAAAAACGATCTTGCATGCCGTATGAGATTTTGGAGCACAAGAGAATAACGTTTCAAGTGTATTTAACGACACTTCAGGTACGTACTATTGCTACCGATGGTCTATATCTGTATGCTCTGAATAAGAAGAGGGTACCCTAACATAGCGCGGACCGTTAGACACATTGTAAGAGTAGACTTTCGTTAAGTTTAGGGATAAGTCACAACAACAAATAGCAAAAACAGGTGGTACTATGCTACTGTACGATATTTTGGCGCACAAGGAAATAGCGTTTTAAGTGCACTTAATAACACACAATTCAGACGTTGCATAAGGACAAACTTTCCGTAAAGCGATAGAAAACTCGTTCGGACAGAACGATGGAGACAACTCCTACATCAAGACATAACATTATTCCACAACAGTCGATAGAATTTCTATAATAATAACTATACTTTTGACTTTATTCTTTCTGTTCTACAGTCAGCAGATGGAATATGTGCTGAGACTGTTCTTCGTATAATAGTTCCTGACCAGTTATTACGTCGCGGGTACGTAGGTCATCACGTGGAGTGACGTCGGTAACGCGTGTACCTTGTCTCTACCTCCGGTCAGTACCCGGCTTTGCTATTCCGGTTTCCTGCAAAGGAGCCTTCGTCAATATTTTTAAATTATAGCCTAAACGATTCGCTATTAAATTATCTTTCGAATGAACCTACTTTGAGGAGCCTACGTTCTCGTAATCGCTAGATATCGCAGTTTGCACACCTCTGACGTCATGGCCTGTTTCCGGCCACGTGACTTTCTGAACGTTGGTAGCCAATCAAAATATTTTTCACTGTTAGACACACCTTTGAGGCGAGTCTACACATACGGGGAAATTTTTAACGGCGCGTGCGGCTTGGTCATAATTTTCTCTCGACCGGATGTCGCAGCGCTCTTGTCAAGTTGGGGCTTCGCTGCCTGTTGGCGATTTGGCTTCCTTTTTTCAGCTGCAAACAACTGATGACGAGGTTGGCGATGGCGATGATGTGTCGATGGCTTCGATATCGTCGTCCGACGATGATGCGACGGACAACGAAGAAGCGCTACCCGTCGAGGAAGACAGCGATGACGCTACGCTGTAAGTATAACGTTTTGATGTCTAATCATCTCGTTTTTTGCGATACGTTGTTCAGTAACGTTTCTAGTACCTGTTTTGCAAGTTTGGGCGTTAGCCGTTGGGAAGAATTTGAGTTATGCGCATAGCAACGCATGAGTGTTCGGTTGCTATGGCTGTGTACCCGTATGTTGTGGTAGACATCGGTATGTAAAACAGTTTGATGTCTATTCGTTTGGTTTTTTGCTATGCGCTGTTTAGTTTTTACGTTTCAGTAAGTGTTTTCCAAGTTTGGATGTTAGGAGTTGGCAAGAATTTGAGTTATGCCCATAGCAACGCACATAGCAACGGACCTGTTGTGTTGCGGTTGCTATGGCTGTGTACCTGTACCTTGTGATTACAGATGCAATACATTGCACTCATGCACACAGATTCTAATATCTTATATTTGTATTAGCCCTCCTTCACCTCACAATCATTCTCCTTCATCACCAGATCCTCATTTATCACTTCCTGCTACTTCTCTACCTGCCAATTCACCCCCTACTTCCCATTCAGCTCCCTCTTCCTCAGTCACTGCTGTTTCTGTGTCATCAATGTCAACTCTTCCCCATCGTCAACAGCCAGCTCGTCGTCGAGCAACTCAACAACGTCATTCACCAGCTTCATCGTCTGACTCATCTGACTCTGAGCCTGAGCCAGCTGCCCGTCTTGATCGCCGCACTGATGCACTGCCTGTCGAGCATTTGTGCCATGTTCCACCTGTTGATGATTACCAACGGCAATTACCACAATTTGCACCACGAAGGTCTGCTGGATTCTACCCTCCTCAACAGTATCCTACCACTGCTGTAGGATTCTTTAAATTGTTTTTCACCGACAACATGATGGAGATTATCAGAACGTATGTGTGTGATGTCTTGTATGCTCTGTATGTATGCTCGTTAGACACACTGTACGAGTAGACTTTCGTTAAGTTTGGGAGATAGTTAACAACAGAACAGGCGCTACTGTAGGGAGGACTAATGGCATATCAACATTCATATGATAAACTAATATACAAAACAATGTGTAGGTGATGTAGTGTTTGTAGGAAAAGGCTAAGGTTTTTCTATAAAGTACTTTGCAGTTAGAGACTTCTTGCCGTCACCAGCAGACGTTACTTGCAATATCCTTGTGGAGCTTTCTAATGTCGACTTCGCAGAGATAAATGGTGTTGCAAAAAAACAAATACTATTCAGCATAGCTGTAACAGAAAATTAGATTGCTTGTCTTATTGCGATATATTATGTGTTTAACATACACTACCACCAAGCAGCTGCTACAGCAGTGCTCTTCATCCAAGACGCTGTGCTTGGATTAGAAGAAAAAGAAAAAAAAGGAAATCACTATTGTACTTGTTTACGACCCACGCAATGTATAAATTAATGTTCGGTTGCGTCATCCAACAAGATGATTCAGTGCAGCCTGTTTCTGCGTGCTTTCGGCTTTCCAGCTGCACACTTCCAACTTCTTAGTTATTGTAATCTGTTTCAAATATATCGCAATTCATTCCAGTAAGCTGACCGTGACAAAGCAAGATGAAGGTAAAAGACGCTTTTAGTCTGAATGCACCTAATGAGACTCATTATATTGATTTCAGTTCTCAGTACCGTACTGAAACACATTTAAATAGAAAACTATTTTTGTATTATTCTATAACCTTAATGTAATAACAGAGAGCTGGTCTCAATAACACCAAGGTATAATCTAAACAGATCAAAGTTGTCTGTTTCTTTTCGTAAAAGACAACAACTGAGTCTATTATGAATAAACTATGTAAAATGAGGGTATACAAGTCACACAAGGTCTTCCTTGTACGAACTATCGACACGGATGTTATTGCAATCTTGGTTGGCAAATTTCACAACTTTATTGCTGTTCAACCGTTGGTCAATATTTGGGTGGCATTTGGTGCCGGCAAACATTTCTGTTACCATCACATTAATTCTGAAATACTAGAAAAGCCAATGCCTCAATGCCTGCCAGTTTTTCATGCTCTGTTTGGTTGTAATACAACTTAATTTCTAGGAATTGGTAAACGGTCTTCACAGCAGTTCTGGCGACCTTACCCTGAACTAACTGACGTCTTTGTCTCCCTAGATGTAGAGCCATTTCAGTTATTAGACGTTGACTCTGCGCCGTGTGGACTGCACAGAAACATGTACCCTGCTGGACTCACCTGCCGGGTTGGTGGGCGCCCAGTAGGAGTGAAGACCCCAAATCACACATTCATGAGAGGGTGGTAACGACACATAATACACACTACCAGCCAGTGATTGCTTGTGACATGTTGTCTGTGTTTCAGTGGGTCCTTGTCCGCCTGAAACTTGCTGCACTACAGAGAACATCGAAATAAATACTCCAACAAAGTAAGAACAACAAAAAGATTTGTTGAAGGACTAAGAGAAATTGAGGATGCAGAGGTTGGTAGGCATGCAGATTAACTTAAGAAGAGGAGGATGGTAGGCATGGTGGTGAACAGGGTGATCATGGTGAAGATGATGGTCACGTTCCAGACTATGGTGATCTTGGTGGTGGAGACGTTCCTGCAGACATTCCAGGTGATGGGTTCGACGTTCGAGATGATAAAAAGGTTGGTGAGGGCATGGGAAAGTCTAAAATAACGTGCCTTCCAAGAGGTCCTACAGTGTACTTGTGTTGCCTTCATTTAGTGAAATATCTGTATACTGTCGTTCATCACCATTAGATAGTACAGCACGATATATTAGATGCGGCGTCCTTGCATGAGAGACGAGTTTCAGGAGTTTTTACAACTGGCTGAACCAGCCAGAAGACAAACCAGCAACCGCCACATCACGCCACCTCTGATGATGACGCGCTACTGGATGAGGAGTTCGACAGACACAATTATGAAATACAGAGTAAGTCCTTTACTGAGTGCCAATCGCATGGAAACTGGGATCTTACGTCTGGTGCATACAAGAAGTGGTATGAACAACATGAACACACTTGCCAAATCAACTATCGTTCTACCTCCAACAGCATGGAGACGTTTGGTAGTAAGACGTGGTGCCGTTCTATGGAGAAGAGAAACCTGATGTACACTACCTATGTGGGTGATGGCGACAGCGTCGCACACTAGGCAGGTAAATTTGCAGACGTTTCAATTGTTCAATTTAATCAAATTGTTTAAGTGTGACGTTGCCGCTGTTACAATATCATTTAGTCGGTAGTGGTTTTGAAGCTATGCTAGACTGCCATAATCTGAAGCAATGTGAAACGGAAAAACCATCTCGCATGCCGTATGAGATTCTGGAGCACAAGAGAATAACGTTTTAAGTGTATTTAACGACACTTCAGGTACGTACTGTTGCTACCGATGGTCTATATCTGTATGCTCTGAATAAGAAGAGGGTACCCTAACATAGCGCGGACCGTTAGACCCATTGTAAGAGTAGACTTTCGTTAAGTTTAGGGATAAGTCACAACAACAAATAGCAAAAACAGGTGGTACTGTAGGAAGGACCAATGGCATATCAACATTCATATGATATACTAATATACAAAACAATGTGTAGGTAATGTAGTGTTTGTAGGAAAAGGTTAGAAGTTTTCTATACAGTACTTTGCAGTTAGAGACTTCTTGCCGTCACCTGCAGACATTACTTGCAACATCTTTGTGGACTTGCTACAGTCGACTGCGCAGGGTATACATGGTGTTGCAATAATAAGTACTAGTCACTAGATATTTATTGGAGTTTCTTGTCACACACACACACATCATTGCAGCTGTTGTTCTATTGAAGAGTCACACAGGATATGGATAATGAGAAATATGAAGTAACTGTATTATAACTTATTGATGCTTACTTATTTAGTTTGATGTTTTGTGTACTTAGTCTTTTGCGCACGCATTATGAGGGGCAGTGTAAAAGATTATAGAGCCCCAGACTAGCTTGTATATTTTTGGTACCGCACTATTGTTACGTGCGTTGGCCAGGTACTAGCTAGTTGCTCCCTATATATCAATAAATGGGTCTACACACCGTGAAGGTGCATGATGAGAAGAAGCAGTGGTAACACTGCGTTGGCTAAGGAGCGGTTACCACTGCTTAAGTCAAGTCAAACAGCACTCTAACACTAGACGAGAGAGTAAAAATGTTAAATGTTGATCAAAAACTTGTGTTTGACCGGGTAGGAGCTCATCTAATTCATCAACAGAAACATGAATCATATTCGTGCAACTGCGATGTGCAACTGACTCCGCTTCGAATGTTCTTGAGTGGAGTCGGAGGTACGGGCAAGTCGTTTCTTATAGAGACCATTCGAGCACTGGTACGGCACTTGTGGCCGTCTGCTGATCTGACTTCCGCAGTTGCAGCGCCCACTGGTTTAGCCGCCTTCAACGTAGGTGGAATGACTATTTAAAGCCTCTTGCAGCTGCCTATCGAACACGAGAGCAAGACCTGTAACTACTGGGCGCTTTCAAAAGCTTCTCAGAAGGTGATGAAAACTACGATACCAAACAATGTGTAGGTGATATAGTGTTTGTAAGAAAAGGCTAGAAGTTTTCTATAAAGTACTTTGCAGTTAGAGACTTCTTGCCGTCACTAGCAGACGTTACTTGGCAATATCCTTGTGGACTTTTCTACTGTAGACTTCGCCGAGGCATACATGGAGTTGCAAAATAAATACTATTCAGGATATCTGTAATAGAAAATTCGACCGGTCATCTTATTGAGATATATTATGTGTTTACCATTCTCTACCATAAAGCAGCTGCTACAGCACTGCTCTTCATCCAAGACGCTGTGCTTGGATTAGAAGAGAAAGGCTATTTACGCTGACACCAGAAAAGTTTTGTTGAACAAGACACCACAAAAGTTACTTGTAACATATTCTCTCTGACTATACATTCTAACAGAAAACATATGATGTCGAAGAAACACATAAAACACATCACCTCCACACCGGGATCATATAGACATACTATCCAAACTATGGCAGAAGCAATGGAGAAAACAACAACTCGCAGCAAACAACCACAACAAAGAAAGAGTCGGAAGATCATTGCAGATGATCAACCCATGCAATCAATGGAAGTCGCAAACATCGCCACCGGAACCAGCCAGAAGACAAACCAGCAACCGCCACATCACGTCACTCCTGATGATGACGCGCTACTGGATGAGGAGTTCGACAGACACAATTATGAAATACAGAGTAAGTCCTTTACTGAGTGCCAATCGCATGGAAACTGGGATCCTACGTCTGGTGCATACAAGAAGTGGTATGAACAACATGAACACAGTTGCCAAATCAACTATCGTTCTACCTCCAACAGCATGGAGACGTTTGGTAGTAAGACGTGGTGCCGTTCTATGGAGAAGAGGAACTTGATGTACACTACCTATGTGGGTGATGGCGACAGCGCCGCACACTAGGCAGATAAATTTGCAGACGTTTCAATCGTTCAATTTAATCAAATTGTTTAAGTGTGACGTTGCCGCTGTTACAATATCATTTAGTCGGTAGCGGTTTTGAAGCTATGCTAGACTGCCATAATCTGAAGCAATGTGAAACGGAAAAACGATCTCGCATGCCGTATGAGATTTTGGAGCACAAGAGAATAACGTTTTAAGTGTATTTAACGATACTTCAGGTACGTACTATTGCTACCGATGGTCTATATCTGTATGCTCTGAATAAGAAGAGGGTACCCTAACATAGCGCGGACCGTTAGACACATTGTAAGACTACACTTTCGTTAAGTTTAGAGATAAGTCACAACAACAAATAGCAAAAACAGGTGGTACTGTAGGGAGAACCAATGGCATATCAACATTCATATGATAAACTAATATACAAAACAATGTGTAGGTAATGTAGTGTTTGTAGGAAAAGGTTAGAAGTTTTCTATACAGTACTTTGCAGTTAGAGACTTCTTGCCGTCACCTGCAGACATTACTTGCAATATCTTTGTGGACTCGCTACAGTCGACTGCGCAGGGTATACATGGTGTTGCAATAATAAGTACTAGTCAGTAGATATTTATTGGAGTTTCTTTTCACACTCACACATCATTGCAGCTGTTGTTCTATTGAAGAGTCACACAGGATATGGATAATGAGAAATATGAAGTAACTGTATTATAACTTATTGATGCTTACTTATTTAGTTTGATGTTTTGTGTACTTAGTCTTTTGCGCACGCATTATGAGGGGCAGTGTAAAAGATTATAGAGCCCCAGACTAGCTTGTATATTTTTGGTACCGCACTATTGTTACGTGCGTTGGCCAGGTACTAGCTAGTTGCTCCCTATATATCAATAAATGGGTCTACACACCGTGAAGGTGCATGATGAGAAGAAGCAGTGGTAACACTGCGTTGGCTAAGGAGCGGTTACCACTGCTTAAGTCAAGTCAAACAGCACTCTAACACTAGACGAGAGAGTAAAAATGTTAAATGTTGATCAAAAACTTGTGTTTGACCGGGTAGGAGCTCATCTAATTCATCAACAGAAACATGAATCATATTCGTGCAACTGCGATGTGCAACTGACCCCGCTTCGAATGTTCTTGAGTGGAGTCGGAGATACGGGCAAGTCGTTTCTTATAGACCATTCGAGCACTGGTACGGCACTTGTGGCCGTCTGCTGATCTGACTTCCGCAGTTGCAGCGCCCACTGGTTTAGCCGCCTTCAACGTAGGTGGAATGACTATTCAAAGCCTCTTGCAGCTGCCTATCGAACACGAGAGCAAGACCTGTAACTACTGGGCACTTTCAAAAGCTTCTCAGAAGGTGATCAAAACTACGATACCAAACAATGTGTAGGTGATATAGTGTTTGAAAGAAAAAACTAGAAGTTTTCTATAAAGTACTTTGCAGTTAGAGACTTCTTGCCGTCACTAGCAGACATTACTTGCAATATCCTTGTGGACTTTTCTACTGTAGACTTCGCCGAGGCATACATGGAGTTGCAAAATAAATACTATTCAGGACATCTGTAATAGAAAATTCGACCGGTCATCTTATTGCGATATATTATGTCTTTACCATTCTCTACCATAAAGCAGCTGCTACAGCACTGCTCTTCATCCAAGACGCTGTGCTTGGATTAGAAGAGAAAGGCTATTTACGCTGACACCAGAAAAGTTTTGTTGAACAAGACACCACAAAAGTTACTTGTAACATATTCTCTCTGACTATACATTCTAACAGAAAACATATGATGTCGAAGAAACACATAAAACACATCACCTCCACACCGGGATCATATAGACATACTATCCAAACTATGGCAGAAGCAATGGAGAAAACAACAACTCGCAGCAAACAACCACAACAAAGAAAGGGTCGGAAGATCATTGCAGATGATCAACCATGCAATCAATGGAAGTCGCAAACATCGCCACCGGAACCAGCCAGAAGACAAACCAGCAACCGCCACATCACGCCACTCCTGATGATGACGCGCTACTGGATGAGGAGTTCGACAGACACAATTATGAAATACAGAGTAAGTCCTTTACTGAGTGCCAATCGCATGGAAACTGGGATCCTACGTCTGGTGCATACAAGAAGTGGTATGAACAACATGAACACACTTGCCAAATCAACTATCGTTCTACCTCCAACAGCATGGAGACGTTTGGTAGTAAGACGTGGTGCCGTTCTATGGAGAAGAGAAACCTGATGTACACTACCTATGTGGGTGATGGCGACAGCGCCGCACACTAGGCAGGTAAATTTGCAGACGTTTCAATTGTTCAATTTAATCAAATTGTTTAAGTGTGACGTTGCCGCTGTTACAATATCATTTAGTCGGTAGCGGTTTTGAAGCTATGCTAGACTGCCATAATCTGAAGCAATGTGAAACGGAAAAACGATCTCGCATGCCGTATGAGATTTTGGAGCACAAGAGAATAACGTTTCAAGTGTATTTAACGACACTTCAGGTACGCACTATTGCTACCGATGGTCTATATCTGTATGCTCTGAATAAGAAGAGGGTACCCTAACATAGCGCGGACCGTTAGACACATTGTAAGAGTAGACTTTCGTTAAGTTTAGGGATAAGTCACAACAACAAATAGCAAAACAGGTGGTACTGTAGGGAGGACCAATGGCATATCAACATTCATATGATAAACTAATATACAAAACAATGTGTAGGTAATGTAGTGTTTGTAGGAAAAGGTTAGAAGTTTTCTATACAGTACTTTGCAGTTAGAGACTTCTTGCCGTCACCTGCAGACATTACTTGCAATATCTTTGTGGACTTGCTACAGTCGACTGCGCAGGGTATACATGGTGTTGCAATAATAAGTACTAGTCAGGATATCTGTAAGGAAATTCGATTGGTTATCTTGTTGCGATATATTATGTGTTTAAACACACTACCACAAATGAACGCCGCTGTGTAAGTGTAGCCGCCATAGAAGTGAATCAGACACTTTAATGAAGACATGATGCGCAAAAACTTATGGTTAATTTTTGCTGTTTTTAATTCTTAAAACCTTGAAATTAGCATATACAGTTGACAATAAAATTTGTTAAAATGCTGAATGTATCAAAGGTGCGTAAACTTGTCACAATCCACTTGCTATTAATTAAGAGTTGCGTTACGAATATGGTCAGGGAAGGAGCTATACCAGCGTTTGGTGAACTGAGTCAATACGTAATGACTGGATTGCCATTTACCGGTAGTATATAAAACGTAGTCATCAGACGGCGTTGAGTCAGCCATTGCACACCAGTAACACTATTCAAACTAGAAAAGCTAGAACACAATCACCCATATCTACATCAATCCATCCACGCTAAGGTAAACCCCATGAGACTATAAACATCTAACACACAAGACAAACCTAGCGTTCTTCATCCATCTTCACAGGAACAGAAAAAAAAAGAGAACCAATCAGACAAATTAGAGATTCTAAAGTTAGATATTTGTGTTGCATTACTCATGACCGCCTTAGGCAGTCACAGCAATAAAACGGAAAGCGCCAAGTTGGTGTCCCACGTCGACATCACCTTCCTTCTCGACTTTTCAGTAAGGTCCTTATTAGAGACTAAGAGAATACAGGTATGCGTACCTACTGAGTCAGAAAGTAGCTTTAAAGACTGGTAGCACTGGTGTGTTTGACGAAGCTCACTGTGTTGAAACCTGGTAAGGTAAATTTGCAGACATTTCAATTGTTCAATTTAGTCGGTAATAGTTTAAAACTATGCAAGACTGCCATAACGTTAGACAATAAACTATGCAAGACTGCCACAATCTGAGACAATGTGAAACGGAAGAACGCTCTCGAATGCTACTGTACGATATTTTGGCGCACAAGGAAATAGCGTTTTAAGTGCACTTAATGACACTTCAGGTACATGCTATTATTGCTACTGATGGTCTGTATGTATGCTCGTTAGATACACTGTACGAGTAGACTTTCGTTAAGTTTGGGAGATAGTTAACAACAGAACAAGTGCTACTGTAGGGAGGACTAATGGCATATCAACATTCATATGATAAACTAATATACAAAACAATGTGTAGGTGATGTAGTGTTTGTAGGAAAAGGCTAAAGTTTTTCTATAAAGTACTTTGCAGTTAGAGACTTCTTGCCGTCACCAGCAGACGTTACTTGCAATATCCTTGTGGAGCTTTCTAATGTCGACTTCGCAGAGATAAATGGTGTTGCGGATCGCTATGTCCCAAAGGAGATACAGCCAGAAGTGTTGGAGCATATGGAGCCAGTTTTTGAGAGGCTGAGTGACGAAGACCTGCTCGAGAGGTTGCAACGTGGAGACACCCAAAACTCAAACGAAGCTCTTCATTCTCTGATTTGGAGGCGTTGCCCAAAGGGGGTATTTGCCTCACATGAAATTATCAGATTCAGCACATCTTTGGCTGTCATCCAACGAAATGTTGGCAGTATTGGGTTATCTTATGTGCTGCACTCTTTAGGCATTTTAGAGACTGCAGTTTCTGAACGCCTTCTTGCGAAACTAGATGTCAAGAAAGAGAACCAGTTGCTCAGAACACGAAGTGTGGAGTACAAGAGGAGACGACAGGTGCTGAGAGGGAAGAAGCGTGGGGAGGATGTATTGTGGCAGAAAGAGACGAGTAGTTATGAGGCAGGCGGTTTTGGGATGATTGAGGAGGAGAGTGGATCAAGCAAGGGTGCTCGAAAGAGGAGGAAGAAATTGAGTCATCAGGAGGGTCAGTCAACAAGCAAACGTCCTCATCGTGCTGCAGCATCTGTCAGCACTCCACCATCTGAGACTTGTCCAGCACCAGCATCTCCGAGGCGTCCACGTAATGTGAGGCGTCCACGAGGCGGTGACGATTCAGACTGGTCTCCATCAGGACAGTAGCTTGTCATCATCTGTGGTCATTCCCTATCCCGTGTATCTTGTCCTCTGTGGTCATTCCGTATTCTGTGTATTTTGTATTCCCAAAAATTTTGCTAGGCGAAATCCAGTTACACCTCCACGTGGTGCCTAGTGGTAACAGTAGGTTTTGAATATGGCCAGGCTATATATTTGAAACCTACTGGCTAACGTAACTGGTGTACATTGTAACAACTGCAGGTTTTGCTTACTGATATGCTCAGCTTTGGTTTCATATCTACACATATTGCAGTGTATGGTATTGCAGTGATTGTGTATCAATAAATCTATTTGTTGCAGTGTGAAATGAGTAAACATGACATTGGGGCACTGTCTTTGTGCTGTGTGTGTATGTGGAAGAATATGCAAAGTTGAATGTACGCAATAGCAGGAAGCGGTTTGGGAGGTGTGCCAAAGTGGGTGTTCCTAAAGAAAGTAGGCGTCTGACAGATTTGAAAGCTTAAAACTAAGAAACGGCTCCGTTATAGAATATGAAACGTTGCAAGCAGATCCCCGGCATGGCGGTGCACAACGTATACGGGCTGGATTTTCGATTGCTGCTCTTGATTCCGTTTTGTTGCACGTTAGAGGCGGTAAACATGCGAAAAATATTATTCTAAAATCGCAGTAAGAAGCAATCAAAAATCGAACTCAAGTCTTTGTTGTATCGCTAATTTCTATGTCTTGTGCAAATTTGAAGTGCGTAGCGAGTTGCGGTACTTAGGAGTACATTTTGAATGCGCGCTTGGGGGAGCGTTTCATATTGCGCATTGCTATTGGTCAATTTTCTAACTACCCGTATGTGAACGGTAACGACCCTACCTATGTCCTTGCAGATCACCGTTACTATCCGTCGATGGACAACGGTCCTTCAGCTCTTACAGGATCTCATGTATTCAAAATGGCGTAAGGGGGTATACCACTTCAATTGAGCCCGCGTCGGTCGGAAATCCCCCAATTGTTGAAATGGGAGTTCCCGCGGGCATTACGTATATACCTGAGGGTGGCTCGTTCCTGGCTTCGCTCTGAAGGCTGCCAGGTTCCGAGAGCGCGACCTATTGGTCGAGCGATCGCATCCTCGTACGCCACCTGAGGCACATTTTGTAAAGCCGTGATAAGCTGCGCTCGAGAAGGAGCATAGCCGATAGCATGATTGAGATACCTTCTAATACCATCTAGCGCAGTCAAACCTAACACAGCACCTCTACCTCCGAGACGCTGAAGCAAACCACCAGGGTTATAACCATTCATGCACTTACCTCAAAGCTGTAGAGACTCGAATAGCAAAAATTGAGGGTTCGTGCCCTTATAAACCACGAGACTACGTCATGCATACCAAAGGGGATATTTCTTACGCAATATACAGACACGCTAGATGAGTGTTGTTGCTTTCAACATGTGGAAGTGAACGTCGATGGAAAACAGAAATAGGGCGAAAGCAGTCAGTTTGGGAAGGAGAGAAAACAAGTGTTGGTGGGTTTAAGAGCAGCGAAGGCAGTGAAGGTTTGGATGGCATTACAGAGGTGGACGGTAGGAGGAGGAGGAAGGAAAGAAGTGGTATGAGGAGTAAGTAACCACATCTGACTGTTGTTTGTTGTTGTTGTTGTTGTGTGTGTGTGTGTGTGTGTGTGTGTGTGTGTGTGTGTGTGTGTGTGTGTGTGTGTGTGTGTGTGTGTTAGGGAGAGAGAAAGAATGCATTACTATTGTATACTGCACTTCATAGAAACAGTGAACATTGTAAATACATGCCAGCGCAGCCTAAAACCGGCTGGACTGAAGAGAAGAGGTTTGTAGGAATAATTAGATAATACAGTTGGCTGGCAAGGTAATAATAAATACATGTATTTTGTAGGAGACTACTGGCACTGGAGACTCACTTCCCCGACTGAGAATGTCGTCATCAGCCCTCCCCTATTTGAACCCACACGTCACGTCGGAGCACATCTACCCCGCAACCTTCCTGACAACCCAACACCTCTTGACCTCTTTAACCTCTACTTCAATGACGACATCCTTCTGAAGACTGCGGCCTGGACCAACAGCAAAGGGAGATATAGGAAAGCCACCGAGAAGAGCTTCCAATGGCAGCACGACACACACACCCCCAAGGAGCTTAGAGCCTATTTTGGCATTTTGTTGGGCATGGGATTAATCCGTCTGCCCCAGATCTCCCATTACTGGTCCCAGAGTGAATTCTTGCACAGCCTTACTCAGTGCAAACGCCTCCTTGAAAGGTATCTTGGGATATGGGAAACTACACCTCATTACATGCTCCTGCAGGTACCCAGTTCCACCGTTTCCATACAAGTTCCGACCAAACATGGTCGTCACTACAGCACCTGGCTCGTCAAAAGCGTTGTCTTGGATAAACCGCACCGCATTACTTGACCTCTTGGGTATGATAACATTTTGTTGGGCATGGGATTAATCCGTCTGCCCCAGATTTCCCATTACTAGTCCCAGAGTGAATTCTTGCACAGCCTTACTCAGTGCAAACGCTTCCTTGAAAGGTATCTTGGGATATGGGAAACTACATCTCATTACATGCTCCTGCAGGTATCCAGTTCCACCGTTTCCATACAAGTTCCGACCAAACATAGTCTTCACTACAGCACCTGGCTCGTCAACAGCGTTGTCTTGGATAAACCGCATCGCATTACTTGACCTCTTGGGTATGATAGCAAACTCAAACGAATTTGGCTTGTGTATATTAGGAGCTAGATTAATAACCAAACTCTTTACACGCAACAGTTTCCCATAATATCGAAACTTATCCTTCTCTTCCAACATCGACATGTCGAAACTCATGTCCCAACTAGCAGTATTAGGGTGCCACAACAACTGCATCTGCCTCAACAGCTTCCTAGTATGAAACGTCTTGGTTACAACCATTACGGGTTGGGACAAATCCTCCATTACGCCTAGTCACAGGGAAGGGAGACACCGTCCAACTAGTTATCTCCTTCTTCCTCTTGGACTGATTACTGGAGCGGGAATCTGACCTCTTGTCCAGAGCGCGAGCAAGCAGCAAATGGCATGCAAGCGCAACGTATTCTCTATATCAGGGCTCGCACCTGGCCTCTGCCACGCAGCCGCAAACGGACGCCCATCGCTCGGCCTTCAATTACTATTTTTAACCTCAGCTGTAAGCGCCGAAAATTCCTGCATAGGCGTGTCTACTTCCGGTACATTTCGGGTTTACTGCCGGGGCGTGACTTATTATAGTGGGCGTGGTCGTAAAAATTTTCGTGCACGATGCCTTTCATTGAATTTCCTCAGCAGCCAATCAGAGAGAGATTTGTTTCATGTTCCACAAAAAATTGTTGGTAATACTGGTCAACAATTTTTTAAGTGGAACAAACATGTGCAGTAGAATTCATTCGGGATACTTCGACCCCTCTGACAACCGTGGTTAACAAGTATGTACACAACTGTATAGGCAGTATCGGAGATAGCATAGCATGTTCTTGATAGTTCATCAACATGAGCGCTTGCTTTAGCTGCCGCGTCGCTGCACGACCTTATCTGTTTGCAAATAACACTGTCCATTGACATCCACCAAGTGGAAACTATAGGTTATGGTACGGGGCGCTACGCGCCCCAAATCCAAATATAAACTTTGACCCAGGCGTGTTCTTGATGGTCTCTGAGGACAGACCGCCTGGAAACGCCTTGTGGACTTCCGGTCACGTGACTTCCTGTTGGCTTCCATAGCAAGCGCAGGGGCGTTGCCTTTCTATTGATATCCACGACATACGACACAACTTCTTAGCAACTTAAAAGATAAGAAATTGACATGATTAATAAGCACCAAATTTCAAATAGAACAAGCCTGAAGCGTATGCCGTGAGAGTGTTGCGCATTCAGACAAAATTAAAATGGACACGGCATTGTTCTTGCATTCAATGCAAGTTTATGTGCAAGGGCCAGCAAGCCTGGGTAAACGGAAAAGTAAAAGGGGTCCCTTGGACAACACCACCACTCATATCTACATCAATCCATCCATGCTAAGGTAAACCACATGTGACTACAAACATCTAACACACAAGACAAACATAGCATTCTTCACCCATCTTCAGAGGAATACAAAAAGAGAACCAATCAGACGAATTAGAAATTCTTAAGTTAGATATTCGTGTTGCATTACTCATGACTGCCTTAGGTCGTCACAGCAATAAAAGTGCCCCAAAATCGCATCACTTGTAATGCAAAATGTGCCTTACTTAAAAATGTGCTGCACTTTTTCCTGTTGAGCATGTTGGAGTGTTGATCTTCAATGTTGAAGTAAGTGGATAAAGAAAGAGACCGTAAACGGGAAACACAGTTGAAAGGACAATTAATGGAAGTGGCAAAGCAGTTGTGTCCACTTTAGCATCGCCTTCCTACTCGAATCTGTAGTACGGTCCTTTTATTGGAGACTACGATATATACAGGTCTGTTCGAGAATACGCATACTACTTCTAATAGTGGCACATGCAACACAGCCATAACCGGCATCGTTAAAATGTACAGTTATTGTCCTCTGGACAGCGCTAGGATCATCAAAATCTACATCAATCCATCGATGCTAAGGTAAACCACATGTGACTACAAACATGTAACATTCAAGACAAACAGCATTCTTCATCCATCTTTGTAAGAATACAAAAAAATGAGAATAAATCATACGAATTAGAATTCTAAAGTTAGATATTTGTGTTACATCACTAATGACCGCCTTAGGTCGTCACAGCAATAAGTGCCCCAAATCGAGTCACTTGTAATGCAAAATGTGCCATAGTTAAAAACGCGCTGTATCTTTCTTATGTTGAGAACGTTGGAGTGTTGATTTTCAATTTTGAAGGAAGTGGCTAAAGAAAGACCGTAAATGGGAAAAACAGTTGAAAGCACAATTAATGGAGGTAGCAATGCAGTTATGTCCACTTCAGCATCGCCTTCCTACTCGACTTTATAGTAAGGTCCTTTTATTGGAACTACGAGAATACAGGTCTGTTCGAGAATACAGGTTTGCACGCATATCCACCCCAACGGTGATTGTAATTAGATCCGGCAGGTGAAGAGCTTTCGATTGACATCAATATCCGCCCGGAGGGCAACACCTTTGTCGCGCAAATGGCCACATTCCACTAGTCACTCTAATGCGTGAACGCACTTAGTTCTTTCCAACGAGCAATGGATTCGATACTTTCCGGTCTCGAGTGGCGAACTTGCAATGTTTACCTACACGACGTCCTCGTATTCTCCGACGACTTTGACTCACACCTCGCTTTAGAAGCAGTTTTCCAATTTCTCCGTGACCATAAACTTTCCAAACTCCGCGACCATCACAACGACAAAGTGAAATAACCTGCAAAGGCTTCTTATATAGTCGACGTCCTCTGTAGATGCTCCCCTTTCCTCGGTACTGGATGTTTCTCTGCCTTCTCTGCTTGCTTCGTCCCTATCTCTTATAGGAAACGCTGATACATTGCAGTTACCTGATAATTTCAACGAAAGTTCAATAATTTAACATTGTCAACTAATTACTCTGTGGTAGATGCTCCCCTTCTCCTACACTAGATGCTTCTCAGTCTCCTGTCGTACATGACTCGTGCTTCTAGTTCTCCTGCCGTCCAAACTCGTGATTCGCGGTCTGTCGTACATGCTGGTGCCAGTGCTTCTAGGGTCAGGTCTGTATGCTGGCAAAAAATTATGATTTTTGTTCACACTCTTGCATGCTATAGATATTGTTCCCGACACAAAAGTTCAGCTCCGAGACGTACAGCACCCTCTACAGTGACAACTCCTGTTCATAGGCTGTCTAAAACAATTAGACCTTTGTTTATGGTATTGTATGTTACAGATGCTGTTACGTGACCGAGGTCTTACGGTGACTACAGTGCCTGACATGATAGCTCTGTCAGCTCTCTGCACAGTGCAGTCAACGACAACAGTTTCCACAGCTCAGTCTACTGCTACTGCTTCTAGGATTAGTTTGCTGTATAAATATGTTTTAGAGTTATGTTTACGGTGTTGTATTCTATCGATGTCATTACGAAGTCGAACAAAACTTCAGTCACCGACAACGTCAACAACAGCTCCCATAGATCAGTCTACTAGGGTTAGTTTGCTGTCTAAAAATATTATTGATTTATGTTTACGGTGTTGCATGCTATAGATGTCATTACAAACTCCACCAACAACTACAACAAGTCTTCCGTTAACTGTAACTACAGCTGCTCAACCAGCCGTCGCCCCTCTCTTCCATGTCCATGATATCAGATCTGCAAGACATGCCGTGCCAGGTAGCAAGTTGTTGCTCAACCACCTCGACTAGCTCCAGCTCCAGCGCCAGCTCAAGTGTCAACAATAGACAGTCTTGATAGGTATGACCTGGAATGGGGAAAAGCTGACAGCTTGCTGCCTATTCCTGGGTGTAGTAAACCCCCACCTGCAACAACTATCCAAGACCCCGCTGCACAGAGCTGTCCATTTTCAGCAAAATATTTGACAATGAAGTTTGGCAGCTCATGGTAGATTATACCAACTTGTACGCGGAGGTTTTTCGTACCGCTGAGCCAGACAAGCGCAAAGCTAAATGGACACCTCTGTCAGTCGGGGAGCTACAATGCTAGTTCGGAATGGTAATTGCAATGGGTAATTGCAATGGGGGATCACTAGATGTCCGAGAATAGATTATTACTGGCAACAGAAATACCCCACCACCTGCCAGATAGGAATACAAGCGGCCACGTCCAAAAATCGTTTTCAGGCCATATCAAGGTATCTTTAGCAATATTTATTCACCATATTTTGTTATTATAAGTCACTATGTCATTCTCCAGGTATTTCAAGATCTCGAACAGAACCCGGGAGCCGGCACGTGCGTCAGCAACTTATGACAAACTCTACAAAGTCAGAGAGTTTCATGACCTACTTACAACAAAACACCAGCCCCTATACAACATCGGCCCTCAAATTAACATCCACGAAGCCATGATTCACGTAAAATATTTTACTTGAATTTTTGTGTAATTCTCAGTTTATGAATAAATATTTGCGTTTAGTTCAAAGAGCGGATTGGCTTCCGTCGGTACATGAAAGATAAGCCAACAAAATGGGGCATGAAGGTTTGGACCCTCAGGGATGCCAGAACCGGCTACATCTACCGTAGTCTCGTATACACAGGAAAAAGCCTCACTGAGAGACAGCATGGTCTCCTCGGCAACCGGGTTGTCTGTGCACTGTCACGCAGTTTGAATATACATGTATTCATATTTACAAACAATTGTTTAACTAGCACATTCTCATTTCTTTATATACTGGTGTCCACCTGTACACCGACAACTTCTACAGCAACCGGAGTTATACCTGCATCTGCAAGAACGCAAGATCTTTTCTTGCGGAAACATCAGGCAAACAGAAAAGGGTTTTCGCGAGCCCTTCATATGACAAAAGCCAAGAATAATTGCACAGCAGTGGGGACAATTGAATGGACAGTCTCATCTCCACTACTGTGCGTTACATGGAAGAACCAACGATTGGCGAGAGTTATCTCCACTATCCATCCTCTCAAAGAAAACAACATCAGGTGTCAAGTGCGACGCAGCACAGGGCCTACTCCCACAATCTTGAATTGCCCTGTTGCAATACGAAATTATTATCTATATAAGAGAGGTGTGGATAGAGGAGATGAAATCGTCACTATCTACAATGCCGGCCGACGGACAAAAAGTGGAACAAAAAAATGGAATAAAAGAATGGTGGAAGCGAATTCTTCTAGCATGAAGTCGAATGGATGCTTCTCAATGCGCACATCATTTATAACAGCCAACAGCCATAAAGACAACTGTTTCTCACCTTCAAGTCAAAGCTCGTCGAAAAGCTAATCGACGGAAGGACTTATAAACGACAGATGGTACGTCCGAGAATACACCCCGTCCAAGAGCGACTAAATAAACTCCTAGGCCATAGCGTCCTATAGCCGAAACAGCGACGAGTCTGCAGAGTCAGCAGCGATGCGACAAAAAAAAAGCCAGAGAACTTGTTGGTAAAACCATGCGCGTAAAGCCGTACTGCGATGTTTGATATGTACATTTGTGTTGCACTCCGACTAGGGGTTGTTTTTACGTATACCATAACGAGAGGAATTATCGGGAGTACAATAGGAAATAGGGTAGCAATAAATTATGATCCTTGAATACATCAGGTATCGACAACTACATTCGTGTTGTACATTTCGGTCAAGACCTCATCTCCATCGTCATTGCTGTCAACTGTAACTAAGAACAGAAACAATTACTAATACAGCTACGCCTAGTCGTAGTGTTTGTAACTTACTAATACTAAACATATCACAGGGTTGTAGGCTGCTTTATGAATGGGAGGGTAAAACTTAGACTCACAAGCCAAGCCAAGTGTTACATCTAAAATGTATGTGAATGAAAGCGGTGTGGGTCTGCCAACATGCCACAACATGTTAAATGTTACGTTGTCGCGGTTACTAGATCATTCAGTCGGTAGACTGCCAAAATCTGAGCAATGTGAAACGGAAGAACGATCTCGCAAACTCCTTTATGACATTTTGCCGCACAAGGAAATAGCATTTTAAGTGTATTCAACGACACTTCAGGTACGTGCTATTGCTACTGATGGCCACCCTATATATGTTCTGAATAACAAGGGGGTACCCTAACACAGCGCGGATCGTTAGACACACCGTAAGAGGATTTCGTAAATTTGGGAGTAGTTAAAAACAACAAATGGCAGAACAAGAGCTGCTGTATGGAGGACCAATGCATATCAACATTCACATGATAAACTAATATACAAAACAATGTGTGGCTGATGTAGTGTTTGTAGGACTTTTAAAAACTAGAGTTTTTTCTATAAAGTACTGTGCAGTTAGAGACTTCTTGCCGTTACCAGCAGACATTACTCCCAATGTCCTTGTAGACTTTTCTACTGTACACTGCGCAGAGGTATACATGGTGTTGCAAAATAAATACTATTCAAGATATCTGTAAAAGAAAATTCGATCGGTTATCTTATTGCGATATATTATGTGTTTAATAAGGGGTGGTCCCTGGCTGCTCCACATCAAAACACCGAATTTCGAGTTCTTCCAGAATGAGCTAAAAATGTGTCTAAAAATAAGCCTAGCTATTCGATAATGTTTACCTCGAAGCATTTCATGCAATCTTGATGCTGCGCAAAGTTACGGAAGGATTAGCCCCTCCCTCGGTAGACCACAACTGTAGTTGTGTGACACCCACCACGTGGAGACTACCGTGCGCATCTGCGCACGACTAACGGAGGAAAGCCAAAACAGGTCCTTATATACCCCAACCGTTAGGAAAGGCGTGGCCTAATCCCTTTGTTCTAATGGTCCAATCAGAGACGCGTTGTTGCTATGCAGAATAGACCAGTAGAAAACCGGTATGACTAGTCGCCATTTTGTCTCGAGCATGTTTTCTCGAAGGTCTTGCCGAGATAATACTGACGCTAGGCTTCTGGAACTGACTTGGTCAGTGCAGGCAACATCTGATGATGATGCCCCAGGACCATCTACCGCCGTCCGAGGTAAAACATTCAAATGCGACAGGTTTTTGCGTGCGAACAAACAGTGTTGTGTTACAGGTTCTTCGGCCCGTCGCCGTCGGCCTAGGAACGACGACGAAGAGTTTTTGGTGGAGGAGAGGGAGGTTACGGAGATGGATGTTATCGAGGGAGACGAAGAGTTAGAGGAAGCCACCACCCGTTCAACTTCCGGTGTCGCTACTGCTACCGGAAGTCGCAAAAGACGGAGGACTCGCACATCTGGTGCCGCTAGCGGCCAAGGACAACGTGCGGAGCAGCGACGTCAACTAGACGCACAGTTAGCGAGGGCTGTGAAAGTTGATACGGAGAACGGTTGGCGTACGATCCACCAGCCAACGTGCGTCTGGGAGTTTGACCAGCAGTCTGGACCCACAAAACAATTCAGGGGCGATGAAGGGGCTTTGCCGTAAGGTTTCTTGCGGTGATGGAATTTAAATTATGTGATTGGAATGTTGATAATTTTTTTTAGTTTTTTTTTCATTGTTTTTCACGGAGGGTGTGTGGGAGCTGTTGGTCAAAAACACCAATTTGTATGCCCTAAACTATCTAGATGAGCCAACTGAGGAAGACCATGCCCGACCATGGACAGACGTCACTGTCCCTGAGCTGAAGGCCTTCTTTGGTTGTCTCATCTACATGGGCATACAGGACCTACCTCGACTGGAGATGTACTGGTCGAAACAAGATTTTTATTTGCAATCTAAATTGGCAACTGTCTTCACTTTGGTCAGGTAGGTCAAGTGTTCACATTTCTTGATTTCAAAAGATATTTACAGAGTGTTATTACACAGATTCGAGCAAATCCTACGATTCTTGCACGTCTCTGACCCATACACAGAAATTCAACCCGGTCAGGAAGGGTACGATAAATTAGAAAAAGTTCGACCTCTCACTGATGCCTTGAAGAAATCATTTCAGGCAGAGTACTCCTTGCCCCGGGACATTGCTGTTGACGAGGCGATGATTCCCTTCAAGGGTCGAATCTCGTTCCGTCAGGTTTGCATAGAAAGTAAAATTTTGTGTGAAAATGTGTGTCAACCGGCTTGTCTGCATGTGTACAGTATATCAAGTCGAAGCCGCACAAGTACGGCATAAAAGTATTTGTCCTGTCATCCTCTAGTAATGGTTACGTGTATGATTTCAACGTTTATGTTGGTGAGTGGGTTTTGTTTTTATTCAAAATTAGTGGTCTTTCAATAGCTATGCTGCAGGAAAGGATACTAGTGTTGATGACGTGGTTGTTGCTGATGATGATGTTCCTGGTTTGGCAGATGATGATGGTGATGGCAGATGATGATGGTGATGACAGTAATGAAGATGATGATGGTGAATGAGTTTTATATTTCGGTGACAGGACTGACGGAACTGAAAATTATGATTTTGTAGGTGATGCCCCTGCTGCTGCTGGTGGCAGACGAAAGAAGTTTGGTTTGTGCTCACAGGCGGTAATCGATCTTGTGAGAAATTTGGCAGGTCTCGGGCATGTTGTTTATACTGACAATTTTTACACAAGCCCAGAGCTGTACCAATGGCTGCTCGATCGTCGAATTTATGCCTGTGGCACATGTAAACCAAGCCGGATCGGTTTCCCAAAACAACTTGCCCTCAAGTTCCACCCTCCTAAAGCTCGAGCTGAGAGGGGATATCACCGGTGGTTTGCCAAGGCTGACATGGTTGCATGTGTGTGGTTTGACAGGAGGTAGGTCCTTCTTATGTCAGCTGTTGGTAAATGTAACTGTATGGTAGTATTTCTGTGTAGATACGTCCATATGCTATCAACATACCACATTGCAGAATTAGGGGAGCTAACTAAACGCCCTATACCAAGAACAATACCATACTATCGTAAAGTCTGTCCATTGATTGTTGTAAGCCTTCCAACAAGTGATTTCTCGTCGACAACAGAGAAGAATGTTTCCAGTAATTATCACCTGTCAGCTTAACCTTCATTTAATTACTAGTTGGAAAGACGTTGCTAGAAACTGCGATGGTTTTGATTAGTGAATTTTCGTCAAGTTTGTCGACGTCTTTTAGCACAACTATAAGCACATGTGGCGACAGATCGGTTCTCGCCATGATTTGTTGGGTTGTTCTTTAAAACAAATGGACACACAGTTTTCCCCAAAAAAATAGTGCCCAAAATATTAGGTAGACGTCGTGTTTTATGAAAAATAAAACTTGAAACTTGTTTGCAGATAACTATTTGTTCAAGAATTGAGCGCATTCGAGTGGCGCGAAGTATGAATTTCCATAAAGAAGATCTAGTCTGGGCGAAGATGAGGGGATACCCTCATTGGCCAGCTTTCATTCTACAGCTCAAAGCCTTGTAGACTTTAATGTAGACTTTAATGTCTACTATGGGTCCACAGGCGACAAACCAGAACATGGCCTTACTACGGATGCCGTGTTACAGTTGATTGATCCAGGATCGGGATTAAAGTTGGATGCAGGTTATCAGCTTTGTGTTGAAATTACTATACATCACGTGTCCTTTCAGAGAAGCTCCTGGAAAAGAAGACTTTGACCTGTGGCACACTACAGATGCAACATCTGGCTTGGATGGTTCCAACTGTGCCATCTACGTAATCAGTTGTTCAAATGTAGCCGGAGGGATACCTCTAGGTATTGTTGTCACTTCAAGTGAGACTACCGTGACACTTTCAGTTGCTTTAAGTAAGCTACAATCAGTAATGCCAAAATGGGTATTTTACAACAACGGCAAACAAGGGCCTGACAGTTTTTGACTGACGATGCGTCTGCACTTCAAGAGGCAATAGCTGCTCAATGGCCTAAAGCTCGACGCCTTCTTTGCACATTTCATTTACTTCAGAGCATCTGGAGATGGCTGTGGAATGCAAAAAATAACATTCTGTTGCAAGACAGACAATCTATAATGAAAGCATTGGTATTTGCCAAATCTGAAGATGTCATAGACAAGTATGCAGAGGTAAAACTGTCAAACACATTTCAACAACATTCTCACTTTGCAAAATACTTTGATAGTATGTGGCAGCGTCGAAGAGAATGGGCAACCAGCTATCGGTTAGGACTTCTCACAAGAGGAAATAACACTAACAACTATGCCGAAGTAGGATTTCGTATTTTTAAGGATATCATTAGCCAGAGAACGAAAGCATTCAATTTGGTACAACTCTTTAAGTTCATTACAGTCAACCTAGAACAGTACTATGAACTACGACTACTAAATATAGGCCACAGTAGGTTTGACAGTCGGTTCGATTCTATGGCTAGGATGGAGAAAAGGTAGACAGCACTGCTATAACAGAGATAGATGAAACCTCAGGACTTTACTCAGTTCCAAGTGTTTCAAATCCTCAGCAGTTTCATACTGTGGACATTAAACTAGGTGTGTGTTCTTGTCCAAAGGGTATGAGCGGACGGCCTTGTCACCACCAAACAGCAATCGTCATGAAATATAAGCTGTCCACTATCAACTATATTCCATATTACTCAGCTTCAGCACGAAGACAGTTTGCAACAATTGCACGTGGAGATCAAGTTCAAAATGAGGAATTCTATGCAAGCCTCCATGAAAAGGACACACATTCATTATTAACAAGAGAGAGTCAATACTCTAAATCAGAATCAACAGATACTGTTTATGCTAGTCAGTTGCAAACTTCAAATGAAAACCAGGAACCCAGTTTTTTCTTGGACAGTGATTGTACTGACAACAGTGAACAGTGACATTATGTGTTTAACATGCAACAAAGCAGCTGCTACTTAATGTGCATGCTTAATAAAGAAACGTAAGCATTTGTAGACTAAAATAAACGTGCGTTCGGGAGGTACCAGTTCCATGTTTGTAGGGACCCGGGATCTCAAGACCTGGAAATTTTCCCACACAGCACGCGTTGCTTGAATAAACTTTAGTATGTGCAGGAATCCTGGGTCACAAGCAAGGACTAGGCACATCGGCATCAAATTTCGTTATGTACCAGATGCTGTAAAGAATAGAACTATTTTACTGACCTACTGACGAAATGATTGCTGACATGAACACGAAGCCTCTAAATCGCACCCGATTTGAGTTCCTGCGTAAAGCTATGGGTATGGTTTACAAGAATACTCAATCTTCAAATTAAGTGGGAGTGTTAAAACGGTATAGTAATTTAAGACGATTGAGTAGTAATTAGATAGTCTGTGTTTTGTTGTGTTATTGACACTGTAGACTGTAATGACTGTTACTAGTCATTCTAGTATGTAGAAAACCTTAGACGACGATGCGTCGCGTTGAATACACAAAGTCTTAAGAGTTCAGAATCTAACGAATCTAACAGACACAAAGAGCGATGGTGGTTATTCGAAAATTCGTTGCTAGAAACTGCGATGGTTTTGATTAGTGAATTTTCGTCAAGTCTGTCGACGTCTTTTAGCCCAACTATAAGCACATGTGGCGACAGATCGGTCCACGCCATGATTTGTTGGGTTGTTCTTTAAAACAAATGGACACACAGTTTCCCAAAAAAAATAGTGCCCAAAATATTAGGTAGACGTCGTGTTTTATGAAAAATAAAACTTGAAACTTGTTTGCAGATAACTATTTGTTCAAGAGGTCGGAGAGGGAGGTTCGGGCTTGCGTGCAAGTTCCTGTTGGAATGCATCAACGCTCGCAGCTCCTCAACGCATACGTTCTATATAAGAGCACGGTCAATCCAAGAGAGCCGTTAGTTACCCCACTTCAAATGCAAAATATTTGACAAGTTGATCAACGGTAGGACATACCGAGAGGAACGTGGACGTCCACCCCAGGTTCCACAAGAGAGACGTCTGTTGGCTACTCACCAACATCTAATCAGATACGAAGACAAAATAACCCGACACCTATGTAAGGTATGTACAAAGACACTACAATACACTACAATACAACAACATTCTGCACGACAAAAGCATCTAGAGTAAATACATATTGCAATACTTGTAAAGTTAGTCTATGCAATATGCCACAACGACAATGTTTTATAAGTATTTTATAAGTATCACACTAAAGAAGAATATTGAAAGACCAGTCAAAGCTCGCTAATCCGGACCTCGCTAATCCGAATGGCCTTGGCGCCGCGAATTTTTTTTGGGCCCGGTTATTTCAGGTCCCGGATAGATATCCCGGATATTCACGTGCTTGACTTAATAAGCACGTGTATGTGTTTGCAGCGAATACGGTGCCACTGATAGTTCTCTTGTTTTCAACCGTAGGTCATTTAATTGTTGAATATGAGTGCGCGCATTGAGGGAGAACACTAATCTGAAGGGACCCCAGTTTGGGAATTATTTGCAGCAGCTGCTGAACTCTGAGAGTCTACTATTACATATGTGGACTTCTTTGCGACAAAGAAAGAATTTCAAATTATGCAACACAAAAGAAATTCAAACAAATTGAAACCGGTACGTTTTAGTTCATAAATTGAATATTATTGTTCAAACAGTAAATTGGCAATATTGATATTACATATGATTGCAGTACGTACAGCGTACTAGCATGCACTGACACGAAAGACCCACTGAGCATGCATACTATAATACTTTGATTTATGTGCTGTTGTCAACGGTTCATCCTAATAATTTTGGAAATTGTTGTACACTATTTACAGGTCAAAATTGTCACTTGTCACATTCAATTTGTATTCCGTCACACCAAATTAGTTTGTAGTCAGATCAAATTTCCAAGTCATAAAATCAAATTTGTTTATGTCAGATCAAATTCATAATGTGTCAAAAAATCAAATTTTTTTTAACTTGTCAAACTAGCTTAGTTGTCTGTCAAATTAACTCTGGAGGGTGTCAATGCAAACTTACAAGTTACCTGCTATTACTTAGTAACTAGTAATCAAATTTGCAAGATGTTCACCTAAGATGTTAACCCGTAGGGTTAATGGCTATGAATTTCAGTGCTTTGACTTGGATTTCGTGCAAACTTAGTACGGTCAACATCTTATTTAAGCTTATTTCACAATATCTGTAGGACAGCAGTCTGGCAAATGCACCTTGCCACGCCTGCTGAAGCCAGAGTGCAGCCAGAGAAATGGTAGCCAGACAGAATAGGATTTATTCTATTTTGCTCGACAGCTGTCGAGTAGGTCCGGCAGGTCTCCAGCAGATATTGTGAACCAGGCTTTAGGTATTAGATTGGACACTTTTTGTATTTGATCTTAACTTTAAACTAATTTGATTCGGCACAATAGGAATGTAATGTGACAAGTGACAATTTTGAACTGTAAATGATGTGGATTAATCAGGTGTGATTGGTATTTTATATAAATTCTGATATTGGGAAAATTAATAAGAGTTAGAACATGGTTGGTGAGGCAATACTTTAAATATTGATCAGAGACGCGAGAGCTTTCTAACATAATTAGTCAAGGCTAATTGTCAAGGATAGCTCAAGTGGGTGAGGGTCAATATTTGTCTTGTTCATCAGACCATGTTTTGAGTACTTTGTTGCATGTTGCCCCCTTTTGTGTCACATTTCATTTACAAATATATTTTGAGCTGTAAGGCACTGAATGTGGATGGTTTTTTCACTTTGGGGAGGAAGAAGGGGGAGGTTACACATAGTTGTACTTGAGGTGTGATTGACGTGCGATTGATTTGTCAAATCCCCAAAGGAAGCTAGCCGTGCAGATTATTTACCAATTGCTGTACTATGCAATCCAAGCTACATCATTTTCACTTTGTTTAATTTCTTATTAATTAGTTGATGATGGAAAACAGTTTCATGATGCGTTTTCTCTTGGGAAATGTAGGATTTTTTATATCTGTATACTTGTAAGATAGAAACATAGGCCATGTTTCCACTAAGTGCACTTTAACTTAGCTTAGATGCGTTTATAAACTAAACAAGTTCAAGAAAGCGACTGTTTCCTCTTAGGAACTTGCACATCCGGGCTGTGCAAGACAAATAGTTTAGGAACACTTGTAGGCTGGTTTGAAGTATTGGCTGCTCTGTCGCAGAGTCAGAGCAACTGTTGGTTGTCACATGATAGTACTAGGAATTTGCATGACGATGACCAAGGACACCATCTTCTCCCTCTCTCTCCTTTAGTTAATTAACAACCCTTACATCTTTCAAGGTAATCCTATACCAGCAAAACAGTCAATATCATCAAACAGCATTGTCGAGAAGCCATCTAAGCAAGCGCGCTACTGTCACGACATAGTTCAATCTAAATCACTTTGCTAAACCTACTACAAAGTAGGTCTAGGAAAGCGGTTTAGGTTTAGAATATACCCTGGTAACTGGTTTAGTGCAGGTGGAAACATGTTAATCCCTAAACCAGTTTAGCTTAAACCACTCGTTAAACTGGTTTAAGTCCATAATTTTCTGTCACGATTGTGGACTAATGTGATGTCACCCATTGTCATTGCCGAAAGTTTTGATTGGTTGGATATTCTAAAACAAGAGAGGCATGTGGCTCAACAAACAAACACATGATATGCAAATGCATGTTTTTGGTCAATCTAAGACTAAAAAGTATTAGATATCCTGTTGCGTACATTTGTCAGATGTCATATATTGCAACTGCTGTAGTAAGTATTTTTGTGATTAGTTGCAGCTTAATTCGAATGTACTGAGAAGGGATACTATCAAAGATAGTAATGGAGCAGTGCTAGGTGGTTGCAATCTACCAACTATAAACTATGAGGTTTCAGCAGCTGGTGTTATCTTCTTCTGTCCATTTGCTGTGGAAACTCTCGGTCTATGGTCACCTTACAGTTTCAAGATTCTATTTTCTATAGCTTCAAGATAGCTAACCTCTTCTCCAACGTGAATGAAACAGAAGCAGGGACGTTTCTAAACATGCTTTCAGCTGAAAAGAGCGCGAAATTGAACAGACGGGGAATTGCACTGTGACAAGTGCGAGACACCTGCAAACTCACGTGCAGGATAGCCACGGCACGTGTACCAAAAAGTCAAGCACGTGAATCTAGAATTTCTCCGGGATATTTATCCGGGACTTGAAATAACCAGGCCCAAAAAAAATTCGCTTGGCGCCTTACCTCGCGGGTCCAGATCAGGTTCGAAATTCCGAGGCAAGCAGATCCGAGTCATTACCGGCATGTAATAGAGAGAATATGTCCACTAGTCAACACAACACCAAGAAACCCAAGCGTAGTCACAAAACATTGACAATAAAATTAAGTTAACGTGAACCGTACATACATACAAGCGCGCGCGCACGCGCACATAGGGACACGCCACAGACAGCCCTATACACAGAAGCTTCTAGACACAGAAGCACCCCAACAGAGATTCTAGCGCCGCGCCTGATGAAGTAGATAGTCTATAATTATAGCGAGCGGAAAGCGGTGGCTAGTGAGCGTGTGCAAAACTTTTGCCTAAAACAAGGATAAGAGACTGTAAAGACTATTTTGTTCCAGGGACGCACAAGCTCCCAATGCGAGTGACCAACGTAAACAGCTCCAGACTATCACACGTTTCAAGACAAGCACAACGACCGATCAGTTCTACGTTTTTCTGTGGATGTCGCATCGTAACATATTCCAATTTGATGTCTGTCGGTAGACGTCCGTCTACCCCAGAAGAAGAGGACGGTCGAGCCAGTAGTTTTCCCTCCGACAGGAGGACGCTTGTACAGGTTGTTACAGTCTCTGACAGGTTGTTACCGGTTCAACGGTGATAAAATTGTAGACGAAAAACAATTTACTTCGTCTCCAAGGTACGCTCAATTACAACTCGTTCTTAAATTAGCAGCAAGCGTACAGCTTCTAGCAGTAAAACTTCGACGCCCGCACCGGGCACACATTGGACAGCACCGCAGCCAACCTCGTCGTAGTCTGCACTCAAATAATTGGCACCCAGCAATAGTAGGGAGAAAACGGCAGCAAGCGGTAGAGATCGAACAAAGGCTGTAGACCTGTGCTCTTTAAACGTGGTTAGCAACAGACTGTAACTCGGAGACGTCCAGTCAACAACGTTTATTCGGTCACCAGAACCCGATAACTGTTGAGCAAGATGACGGACCTAGTACAAGCTCGCTTCCAGTCTAGATGAAAGGATTGCGCTGGTCGACAACCTTCTGTAAAATTTGCAGATGATGAAGTCGACAGAAGTACGAAATATTTAAACATAATAACAGGAATGCATGAAACATGCGCGCAAAATACTAAAACGAATTTGCACGCAAGCTGGCATGTCTGCCTGCTGACAAAGAAGTGCATATATTGTATCATTAAGCTGTCTTCACTACCGTGGCTCTGTCAAATTAATTTCAGGACGAGTCGAAGTTGATTTCAAGAAGGAAACCTGGACTGTTCCTAAGGTGTAATACACACTCGGAAAACCTATTGCCAAGCGAACACAACAGTCTGGAAAACCACAATAATCTATATCAGACTACGTAAGCTATCACTTACAAAGAGACTACCATACAACAGACAGTCATTAGTCTACAGCACATGCGCGACGAATGTGTGCTGTAACGCAGTTTGACCTAGACGCGATAAAGGTCTACTTGGATGCCATGCGGGAAACACCGTCAGCACACAAAGAAGGGCGTCAATTTAAGCCAGTAAGCTGCATCCGTTCACCAGCTAATAAAACAATGTCTGGCACAAACTAGACGGAGAATTAACGACATAAAACCCAGCTGGGTGCCATACAGTCAAACCATCGAAAGACTGCACGTGAGAGTAGACCTATGCACACGTGACAGCTAGCGAACGTATTTGGGAGCGAGAAGGACTGGGCACAAGGCTACGATCTCTACAGTAGAGTATCCTTCAGCAAGAATGTGCTACATTACTAGTATTACAAACATGAGGGATTGAATGGTCATAAACGCAGACTTCGAAACGTTGTTGCACTACATGCATCCCTATACTCACTGAAGCGCTGATGGCAACCACCGACTGTCCGTTTTGCGGCACATTTCTGGGTCCTCAGCAGACTTCTTCGTACTGTGATGAGAGAAAGGGATGTGCATACATACGTTCACCTCTTACCAAGTCACTACTACAATTCTACGTCGACAGAAGCGGTGAAACGACAACCACGCGTATAGTATAGTGCACGTTGTCTAGAAACCAGTTTCGTCCATCTTTTATGGCCTTGTCATATTTGCTCAGCTGTTAAGTTTGATGTGAGATACCGCCAAAGCGTCCACCTTAATTAATTAATGTGTGAACAAAAACCATTAGCAATAGAGAGCTGATCAAGAAAAGAACAACGCGTGCAGGTGAATCTCTCTGTAAATAGCCCTGCCCTCTCTTCCTGGCCCCAATAACTGCGTGAGGGATGGAGATAGTCCTCCTAAGATCGAAGCGCTCCTAATAAAAGACCAGAACTCGTAGAAAGAGCAGAACCTACCACAGTACTCTATATAAAAGCAACGAGTACAGATGGTTCGCTAACAGCTAGACTGCAGCGCAAATAAGCTTGACCAAGCTACTTGACAATCATGACTCTTACAGAACTTCTGCCCGTGCATGCTGCGACCCACCTGTACAGATATTGCTACTTGTGATAAATTTCGTTCTTCTAAGACTGACTCGACTTCTGTAATAACGTGTTTCCAAAAAAAGTAGCCGCTCTTGACGTCTACGTCTTCTTTGACGTAGTAAACCAGGTGGTGTTCAATCGTCCACCGTTACAACAGGATCGGCATGGGTAGTGGTTTCAAAGGTACAGTAACTCTGGAAACGTTTGGCATTAAAATTACTTCGGCTCCTTAAAACAGTGTTTCGAAAAAGGAATTCGCAGATTGCAGAGAATTTGAAACAATCTAACTCCTAAGTATGATGCAGGTGACATTTCAATATATTTACATTTCAGGTCAGCAAAGACAAAGAACTATCAAAGTTTCTGTGGACTCCGCTCAGTTCCTGTGCGGAGTTGTACAGATTCTTTGCTTACCTGTTGAGGATGGGCACCGATCGTAAACCAAAGATGTCTGATTACTGGGGCCGTGAATTCAATTGCAAATATTTCAACCGGCGAATCTCGGCCTCAGTAGGGATCGCTTTGCCGCTCTCAACAGATGTGGCAAGTTCTCTTCGAACAGCGACGAGAAAAAGAACATCAAAGGAGAAGGCGGATATGACTGATCCTGAAAATCAGACTACTGGTTGATCATTTTAAGGACAGGCGCAGTAGCTTATTTTATCCTACTAAGTACATTAGCATTGACGAGCGCATGCTTCGGTTTAAGGGTAGACATTCTATGAAGCAGTACATGCCATGTAAGTCTAACGCTTATGGCTTTAAGCTGGGGCCCTAGCTGATACACCAACTTGCTACCTTGTAGACTTTAATGTAGACTTTAATGTCTACTATGGGTCCACAGGCGACAAACCAGAACATGGCCTTACTACGGATGCCGTGTTACAGTTGATTGATCCAGGATCGGGATTAAAGTTGGGTGCAGGTTATCAGCTTTGTGTTGTAATTACTATACATCACGTGTCCTTTTAGAGAAGCTCCTGGAAAAGAAGACTTTGACCTGTGGCACACTACGTAGAAACCGGAATGGCTTCCCCAAGCAGCTGAGCAACTGTGTTGTCAAGAGTTATGAGACTTCCGATGGGTTAGAGATGGGCGCCTAACCTACCACGAGTGGACTGAGAACAGCCAGGCCGTCTTTTTGTCATCAATGCATGCAGGAGCTGATGGATCACAATGTAAATGAGTCGTAGAGAAGACGAATCAACTCGTATCGTGCCCTCCAGTTGTACCTTTTTATAACAACTGGATGGGGGCGTGGATACATTCGACCATCTCAGAAAGGCCTATGGTGTGCTCAGGAAGTGCCTTCGTTGACCAAACGTTCTTCTGCACAACTTCCTGGACACTGCCGTAGTCAATAGTCTTGTGTTATATAAAAATCTATATCCAGATACGAAGATGGCCCATTTCCAATTTCACATTGCTGTCACAAAGGAACTAGCAGTGTCATTTAGTGAAATTCGTTTGGGCCATCGCGTCCTCTTCCTGATCCTGAACCTGATCCTACTACTGCTACTGCCGCTGAACCTGTGACTGAGTGACTGCACCTGTTCCTGTTCCTATTGTTACAACTGTTGCTCAGTCACTATCTACTGAGAGGCCATTGGAGATGAATCAACTATTTGTGGTTCAACAGCAGATGGTACCAGCAGTTGTGAGGCCACCATCACCACCACAAATAGTGGTGATGCCACAACCTCCACCACCACAAATAGTTGTGATGCCACCAATTCCACCACTACAAAGTTGTGATGCCGCCTCCCCCAACACCACAAAGTGGTGGTGCCGCCTAAACCACCACCACAAATAGTTGTGATGCCACACTTCCACCACCACAAAGTTGTGATGTCACCACTTCGACCACCAGAAATAGTTGTGATGCCGCCTCCCCCAACACCACAAATTGTGATGATGCCGCCTAAACCACCACCACAAATAGCTGTGATGCCGCTTCCACTACCACCATAAAATAGTTGTGATGCCACCTCCACTAACACCACAAATAGTGATGCCGCCTAAACCACCACCACAAAGTTCTGATGCCGCCTAAACCACCACCACAAATAGCTGCGATGGCAACAACACCGCCACCACAAGCAGTCATTAAGCCAACATCAGTGGAGATGCGCCAACACAAACAGTAGTACCACCACAGCGACCTGGTGTACCACAGCGCATCGGCTGCGACTGCAACACCAATAGCCACAACATATATTTACACAGAACAGGAGCAGGCCTCGGTGTGTGTGTGTAGAAAAGCTTTCATCTAATTGTGAGGCATGCAAGCTGGCCTTCTGCTGCCACAAAGTCCAAGAACTGTTTCTACACCTACCACAACTCTAAAGCAGCACAGGATAAGTTCTGGGAAATGAATGCGCAGACCAAGGCCTCCAATTGGTTCATTGGGTAGGTCTGCATTCTCTCCCTCCCATATGGCACATCTACGGCGTATAGAAGTCGTTGTCTTGCATATATTTTTCACTATTTTGATGCCATGTGGGATGTAAATGTTGCATATGTTTAATTGGGGAAACAACAAAAATTGGTGTTTTAGGTGTAGATGATATATAGACGGTGTTCTGCATGTATGTACATGTTATGTAATCTGGTTTAGGTTTCCCTTTCCCTTCCTGTGGATGGGTCTTGTTGTAATCCCTTCCCTTCCTCCTGAACAGGTTAGTGTCGGGGCAGGAGTGTATTTTATAGACAACAGTCCCTTCCCTTCCTCCCGATCCGGTTAGTGCCCGGGAAGAAGTGTAGTTTATAGATAATCCCTTCCCGTCCTCCTGAACCGGTTAGTGTCGGGGCAGGAGTGTAGTTTATAGATAATCCCTTCCTCCTGAACCGGTTAGGTCAGGGCAAGAGTGTAGGATTCCCTTTCCTGTGGAGTGTCGGTCAAAATTCAGGCACACCTCGTGGTGACCGATGGTAACAGCATCTTCTTGCGCTGGCCAACGTGACTGGTACAGTTGCTGTAATTTCCCGGTCAATTACAGTACACGGACAATCTTACTTCGTGTTTTAATACTACAGTGGCACACCACTCACATTTGAATGGCATAGCATCACCCCTGGTATCACATAATACGCTCGGCGTCTCTCTGGTTGCCGCATCAGCACACTATTGTAAACCATGCTTATCAAAAAGCAGTACAAAGCGCAGAACAGGTATCCAAACACCACGACGAGGTAAAATTAGAGAAAAAGGAGCGTTGAGTTTTGAGTTGTCATTAAATAAGTGCCTAAAGAGAACGTAAAAGAAAATCACGTGACAGCACTATTGGGAACTACTCGAATTTACGGAAGGTCCTTGCTATTGGAGACTAAGATAATACATGTTTGCATATATACTAAGTAAGATCTACGAAAATTTAGCCAGTAATCTACGGTTTTGATTTCGTACCAGACAATTTTTGTAAGTCAAGTAACTTTCTTAGGAAATACGTAAATGCAGTATGAAACTTGTCGTAATTTAGAGAAACGTATTCATTCATATTCGAATCAACACTACGACGTTAAGACTAAATATTCGTCTGGAGAAGTGGTTTACAAGGAATTACACCTTAGGCTACAAAAAGATTTCTGCAATGAGTCAAAAAATTCTATAAAGGGTCGTCTACATAAAGCCCACAAAGAGCGCCGCGAGATACTGTTCGCTATAGGAGATGATTCTTGGATAAATAAAATCAATGAAATAGACACAGTCTATTATATTCATACACGATCAACACTGAAGTCTAGGTGTTCGTGAAAGGCGAGGCAACGCGTATTGTGGAAGACAGATTGTCACTGAGAGAACGACGGGAGAATGCAGACTGATGACGGACCCATTTACGCCAGCTATCGGTCTCGCAGTCTACGGAGTTGACAAAGACCTGATCAACGTGACGTGCAATAGCATGCTAGACGATATAAAGTCTAGAATGCAGGCAATACCGTACTAATCTAGACTAAAAAAACGTTTTTTAGAATTTATTTAATATGCAAACTACTACGACTTATCTAGGTTGATGCAAAATATCAGCGCTGTTCCTCATTGGGAAACTCTTCAAAATAATTTTCTAGAGCGAGTACTTACCAATGGGAGGTGCCTCGAAAGTCACGTGACAACTGCAATTTCAAAATTCTGAGCTGTTAGAAGCGAGAAATAAAAAAAAACACTCTCCGCCCCTGTGTTATCCGGGTACTTATGATTGCATAACATTGCGCAATCTTTAGACCCGTGTTATCGGCATTTCCACTCGTTCGTTTATCGCTCTCGTATTCGCTTCTTTTTTTTTCATCATTGATGGCTTACCGTCGCAAACGAAAGTTCTACGGCAAACCAGTTCACTTTGCCGAAGAAGCAGAAGGCTGAAGAGGTCGCTCCATCGCGATCGAAGCAGAAGGCTGAAGAGGTCGCTCCATCGTGATCGAAGCAGAAACTAGCTGGCACGACGTATGACGTCCAACCAGAGGTGTCATCGGGCGTCGAAGGTTACCGACTCATCGACGTGGCACTTCTTGCAGACTTCTTGTCCGAGCATCTTGTTTGCAGGAAGTGTCACGGAAGAATCGAGATGACAGAAGACGGCGGCCAGATAAAAGGCTTGTCATCCATGCTTGTCGTCACATGCCAAGAATGCGCTCACGAGGAGAACACGTACACGAGCAAGAAGGTCAGCGGAGGGGCTATGGACATCAACAGAAGGATGGTCCTTGCAATGAGGTTGATTGGCAAAGGACTCCAACCCCTAGAGCAGTTCTGTGGCGTTCTCAACATGCCAGGTTCCATGGAAGTCAAAACCTACACCTTAGGGTTAGCAAGGAAGCGGATTCAGCATAAGGAGGCAACAAAGGAGGAACTAACATACGGTGCTGGACAATTTTAGGTGTACCTGCATGAATTTTAGATGATAGAATAGTGTGTGATACTTAGATGACAGTGAACTGGTACTATATTTAGATACTGGTGTAGACTACTCTAAAATCTTGATAAAATCGTCTGCTGGACGCTGTCTATAGAAAATATTCAAATACAGTTGAGAGTTGCGGCTTTGTAGTGAACCAAAGTTCTCGCCTGTTGCAGTAGAGGATTCGTCACCAAAAATAGTTCTTGTGCCACGGAGGTCCCCAAACGCGGCCATACTCGTACACACGCTCTTGTTCTACTCCAGTTCTCGTCTCAATGCGCCGTAAAAATTCATTTCAGAGGTTCGATTTTACGTTTGATGCACTCGGAACTTGCTGAAAGAAAACCAGAGTCAGCCGTTTTGTCCGTTAGTTTATCAACTTTTTTTTGGAAAGCGCCTTACGTTTTGGCTTCGCATGGACGCTAACTGCCGTTGAGGAGGTTCAAAATCCACCGAAAACGTCTGCTAGGTAGTGCGTGACTTGGACAACAAACATGTGCCACAGGAACTGTCCCGGACTTACGGGTAATTTTAGCGCGAATGTTGAATGTGTCTATACAGATCTTCGCGCTATCGCCTTCATGAAGGCAGATAACTGGATCAGTTCTTTGCTCAAGTGGACGAAATGTACCTAGGGCGAAGTTAAGGCAAAGAAAATGATGAGAGCAGCTCACACTTGCGTGAAAAAGTGGACACCCTGTGCTATGTTCTAGATGTGTTTAGAGAGGAGCACAAGCTAAAGGATACTACTCCATTGGAAATTGCACTTGACTGTGTGACCATTGCATAACGTTTACTCTTAATGACTTCATATGACTCTGTTTGGAAACAAAGGTGTGTCACTAATTTCTGTTAATTGCAGAAGCACGCATTGCAAAGCTCAGTTAGGTCTGCCACCTATTGTCATTCGGAATTCCAAGCATTCCACGGATAGATTAAACTGACTACTTACAGTGTGTCGGAGCGAGCACTGAAAGTCGGTGCAGGTGAATATGAGAATCCAATGATTAACTTATTTGTGGCATTAGGCAAGTTCTCACGACCTGGCAGAACACAAGGATGTCGAGATTCCAACTCCATCTGGGGAGTTCATGAGGAAGGGGTTGACGGGCGCAAACCGGTTGACTGCAGACCTCGTCAACAGGCTGCAGAATTACTATGGCATAGCCATTCGAAGCCACATTGGTGACAAACCCGGGATGATCACTGCCATCACAGCCATATACTGTCACCATGGCAACGACCACTCCTACTGTCCACCTAGTGAGAGCTCGTGGTGCAAGTATAACCGTGGCGATCCCAGCTATGCCCCAAAGAAGATACAGCCAGAAGTCCTAGACCTCATGGAGCCAGTTTTTGAGAGGCTGAGCGATGAAGACCTGCTCGAGAGGTTGCAACGCGGAGACACACAAAATTCTAATGACGCTCTTCATTCCCTTATTTGGAGGCGTTGCCCAAAGGGGGTATTTGCCTCCCTTGAAATAATTCGGTTTAGCACATCTTTGGCCGTTATCCAACGAAATGTTGGCAGTATTGGATTGGCTACTGTGCTGCAGTCTTTGGGAATTTTAGACACTGCTATTTCTGAACGCTTTCTTGAGAAACTGGATGTTAAGGAGGAGAACCAGTTGCTCAAACAGCGAAGTGTGGAGTACAAGAGGAGAGGACAGGTGCTGAGAGGGATGAAGCGTAGGGAGGATGCGTTGTGGCAGAAAGAGACGAGGAGTTACGAGGCAGGCGGTTTTGGGATGATTGAGGAGGAGAGTGGATCAAGCAACTGTGCTCGAAAGAGGAAGAATATACAAAGTCGAATTTACGCAATAGCAGGAAGCGGTTTGGAAGGTGTGCCAAAGTGGGACTTCCTAAAGTAGGCGTCTGACAGATTTGAAAGCCTAAAACTAAGAAACGGCTCCGTTGTGGACTATGAAACGTTGCAAGCAGATCCCCGGCATGGCAGTGCACAACGTATGCGGGCTGGATTTTTGATTGCTGCTTTTGATTCCGTTTCGTTGTACGTTAGAGGCGGAAAACATGCGAAAAATATTATTCTAAAATCGCAGAACGAAGCAATCAAAAATCGAACTCACAGGTCTTTTTTGTATCGCTAATTTCTATGTCTTGTGCAAATTTGAAGTGCGTAGCGCGTTGAGTTACTTAGGACTACATTTTGAATGCGCGCGCTTGGGGAGCGTTTGATATTACGCACTGCTATTGGTCAATTTTCTAACTACCCATATGTGAACAGTAACAACCCTACATATGTCCTTGCAGATCACCGTTACTATCCGTAGATGGACAACGGTCCTTCAGCTCCTAGAGCATCTCATGTATTCAAGATGGAGTAACGGGGTGTATCTTAATTAATAGTTCTTGTTAACCCGTACAGTAGATATTACGTAACCTATAATAATACCATAATCGTCATCGGCTGCACATCATCAAACCGTGCCATCATTGCAAACCCGCTGAACCATCCATTCTCTTGTTGAGCATGTTAGATTGTCGCGTTTCCATTTCAAACTGGCAAAAAATAACCCACAACGGAGATACACTTGACGGTCCGACTAATTAGAGTGACAAAGTAGCTGTGTCCAAACGTCAGTATCGTCTTCCTACTCGACTTTACAGTAAGTTCATTGCTATTGGAGACAAAGAGCACGCACGTCTGAAATCCACCAAGACAGAAAATAAACAAGACCTTGACCGACATCATTGCAAGTACACGGCGGTTCACGAGAATCGGTGAGACAGGTATTTGACCTTCCTCCTTTTCCCTTACCCCCGCAATCGTCCACGGGTTCACCACGTTCAATTTGCTTTATGAACGAGACGCAAGACTACCGACAGAGAAGTGCAAAGACATTGTCTTTTCATTATCAAAGAATGAACAGGTCAAGACACAGTTGACTTTGCTTTAAACTTAGTTCTAATCCTGTCGACTCCAGTTAATGCAAACGAACATGCCGTGACAGGAATACATCCGGGTAGTACATATGCGATAATCGTTCGTCACGTGGTTACTAAAGACTTTGATTGACGTCTTGCAGACGAATTCCCAAAATGTGACCTTTAGAATCAAACTATTTCATGCACCTTCTCTAAGGCGATACGGTACTACTGTCTATTCCCCGTAAGTGTGAACTCGGACGTGAGTAATGAAGTAGAGGACCCACCAGGTGTGCTCATTGGAGCACTAGGAGCTGCTCCAGTTGGACCATGTTACACCAATTATCTTAAATGGTTCCAGTTGCTGATCCCTTGGTCTTACAAGATAATTAGATAATAACTTTGCTCCACCCGTTTGTCTTTGATATGCAAAATAATTATCCTTCCGTTTCGTTTATAGGAAAGGCTTAGATTATTTGATAAACAGAAATGCCAGACCTAGTGGTTTCTAACGATACCGAGATCATCGCGGAAGTCCAAAAAACAGCGGAGATATTGATGATTTTCAAAGTTCACACTTATAGGAAATAGACAGTAGTCTAGACTAAAAAAACGTACTTTAGAACTTATTTGATGTGCAAACTACTACGACTTATCTAGGTTGGTGCAAAGTATCAGCGCTGTTCCTCATTGGAAAACCCTTCAAAATAATTTTCTAAAGTGAGTACTTACCAAAGGAGGTGCTTCGAAAGTCACGTGACATCTGTAAATAAAAACCACGCTCCGCGCCTGTGTTATCCGGGTACATATGATTGCATAAAATTGAGCACTCTTTAGACCCGTGTTATCGCCATTTCCACTCGTTCGGTTATCGCTCTTCTATTCGCTTCTTTTTTCATTATCGATGGCTTACTGTCGAAAATGGAAGTTCTATAGCAACCAGTTCACCTTGCGGAAGAAGCAGAAGGCTGAAGAGGTCGCTCCATCGCAATCTACGGAGAAACTAGCTGGCGCGACGTATGACGTTCAACCAAAGGCGCCATCGGTCGTCGAAGGTTACCGGCTCATCGACGTGGCACTTCTTGCAGACTTCTTGTCCGAGCATCTCGTTTGCAGGAAGTGTCACGGAAGAATCCAGATGACGGATGACGGCAGCAAGAGAAAAGGAGAAAGAGATTGCGCTACAACTCGGAGTACTTCTATAGTTCTTGTTACCAAAACATGTCTGAAGAGTGAAAGCCATAAATGACTATTGCGCCACCTATTATGATAACACCTAGATCGTCTTCGCTTGTACGTCAGCAAAATGCGGCATCGTTGAAAACTCGCTACATCCTCTCTTTTTAAGCATGTTAGAATTTCGCGTTTCCATTTGGAAGTGGCTAAAGAATGAGATCGCAAATGGGAAACACACTTGAGAGTCTGACTATTTCAAGTGACCAAGTAGTTGAGTCAACACGTCAGCATCGTCTTCCTACTCGACTTTATAGTAAGTTCCTTGTTATTGGAGACAAATAGCACGCACGACAGCAATCAATTTCATTTAGAAAATTCTAGTAGAGGTTAGTAATGTTATAAAGAACAATGTCATCAAAGTCAATCTAAATCCAATCGAGAATCAACCTTATAGACAACAATACTCCACAAATCAACAACTTAGACCATCTCCACTCGGGACTCGTCATTCGGATTTAATCACAACTCAAATCCTTTTTAATATCCACCAATGCCTAATTCTATGCCCTATCCTCCTATGTATTACATTCCAGATCTTTAATTATTTCCTCAACCAAATTCTCCTCCTAGCTACTTTCAATATATTCACCTTGTCCACCAACCAGATGGCGTCTTCCTTGCCCTAATGGCCTCACCCCCAACACAAAGCAATTCCAATGGCCGTGGGTCAAATCGAGTGTCAGAATCAGCTGTTTGAATACGACAATCAGATACTGTATTTTGAAGGCAGTCGTGTATGGTATTATACCGAAGGCACCACTAAAGTCCATTCCCAAATAAAAGAATAAAAGAATACGTGGGAAATGCGGATAACGATAACGAATTATAGGAGTGCGTAGCTAATTACTGCTAATGGAATAAACGGTTCTGGTGTAGCAACGATTAGCTGTGGACTGAGCTTCAAAAGTTCAACCAATGGTTCAACTTTGAAAGACAGAAGACTGCTGGAGGACCTCCCATGTTAGAACATTTCACAAAGAGAACAAACAGCAGCAGCAGTGCAGAGACATGCATCATCCGTATCGAGTTGAAAAGGAAGTCGGACACAAGCAGCATGTAACACAATCCAGCTAAGAAAGGTCAAACACATGGTACAGGCCCGGTTCAATAATACACAGATACAGTTTCCTAATGAAAGTCATCCGTCGTCGTATCCATCACTTGTACACTAGCGAAGAACTTCCCAATCAATAAACTACTGCTTGCCTTGCGAGAAGACGAGTATCTGTTTGAGAGATACGCCCTCTACACCACCGTAAAGAAGATAGGCTTCAATTATAAATAAGAAACAAAAAAGAAGACTTGCATAAACGGCACAGGATTGTTGCAGCTCGCATTGAATACATGAGAAACTTCAAAATCTCTCGTGAGCAAGGATGGCCCATCATCTACTTGGACGAAACCTGACTATATGCCCATCACACAACAGAACGAGACTGGATTGATAATGACGGTAGACTTGGACTGCTAATTCCTTCAGGACTGGGAAGCAGACTGAACATTCTTCACGCTGGCTAAAAGATGGATAGATCCCCAACGTTGACCAGGTATTCACAGGAAAGAAAGGCACAGGAGACTAACATAACGAGATGAACACCAAGCATTTCATTGAGTGGTTCACAAACAGGCTAATTCCTGACCTGCCAGCTGTAGCTGCTTTACATATACACAGACAACAGTTTAATATAGAAACACAACTACTTGTTAACTACAATCACTGCTCTGTCAAAACAACTCGCCGGTAAAACTACATTCCCCTATATAACTGTCACAATATCACAACGAGCAGAATTAGATAAACATTAACTACTATCGGCAGCTAACTCAACGTCACGCTGTTTACCTGCGTATTTCTGACAACCCAACCTGTTTTCCCACAAAATACCGGTTAGGCCGACTCCCTAATGCCAAATCTGGCGCTTAATTAGTCCCTCAAAAAACTTCATAACGTATCGGTAAACCTCGTCGTAGCCAAGTGTGCTAAACTTACGTCGTATAAACCCAAAAACGAAAAACAAACCAGGTTAAATCGTCAGGACACTTCTCGGAACAATAAACGCAACCTAGAAACCATATGTAAACCACAACATTCCGTGTTGGCGTGTTGTATGGCATGTGTGAATGATAAAGAGAAACATCAGCTTGAGATTGCCTCATAATAAAACTAGAGTAGGAATGTTGTCATGGCATGTGTGTATGATAAAGAGAAAGACCAGCTTGAGATTGTCTCATAACAGCAGAGTTGAAATTTGCTGAGAAATTTCAATACTATTGGCAGTACAACCGTTTCACCGGGTTGCCTCAATACTTACAGTATAACTAACAGGTACACCAAGTTCATTGGAGATGGAGACAGTACGGGTACAAAAATGGTGAAAGACAGTAATCCATATCCAGGCATCCAGATTGAAAAATTGGATTGCAAAGGCCACAATCAAAAACTGTAACCCGAAAAATGCAGCACAACGTTGACGACGGGCCTATTTACATTCTAAATTATTTATGTGTAGAAAATGTGAGAGCTCGAGCAGATATTATCCTTAAAAAGGCACCTCAATTCACGATTCAGTCAGTGAGTCGCGCCAAATCAACTCGACTCCGCAGTATGGACACACTCTCCGGCAAGTTATTAGGGCCGGTTTGTATAACTCAGAACGTTGTGGGACACACCTTCGAGAGTGGAAAGAAGGCTTGAACTCTTTCCAATAGAAAGTCTTCAGGTAGCAAAGAAAGGCTTTATTGACTGGCTTCAAAGGTTCTATGGTTATGCCATCTGTAACCATCTGCAAGACGTATCAAGGATGAGTCGAGCTACAATGGCGATTCTCTATCACTCGACAAAAGCCTGAGCCTCGTGAAGAACATAGCCACCAACATTGCCAACAGACAATGGAAGACAGACACAAGTTCTGTCCTGCTGGTTTACATACTGGTGTCGTTGGCAAAAACAACAAGTTCCTGAATCTGACAAAAAGCAGTACGTCGACCACAGATGGCCTCACATTTTTCAATTTAAATTGAGTAAAAACCTGTATTTGACCAATTAGCAGCACCCACTCTCTTAGGAACATGGAAAGATGGTTTCCTACAAAATCAAATGAATCGTTCAATGCACTTGTTTAGAGCTTTGCTCCTAAACTGACAGTATATGGTACTGAATAGAAAAGATTGCACTCATCTGGCCACTGGCTTATATTCAATGATTATGTATCATCTTACCAAAAGGACATGACCAAATCGCACCTTGGCAACAAACAATCTTTTCATAGATTACTTCCAATACATATTATATTTAGACGAGAAGGCAAATTTTCAACGCAACATATATGGCATTGCGTTGAACCGAACGAAAATGCCGTGTATCGTGATATATCACTGAAGTCCTAGTGCGCTGACACACCTGTGTCAACATAATTTAACGTAGAACATCCTTACGCTGTTGCGTTGACCAAAAGCGATGCTCTCAGTTTAAACACCGAGCACAGTACCTAGATGGACAGTGGCGGATCCAGGGATAGGCGCGAGAGGCGCGCGCCTGTACCTCACACGTCGTCGACTACTGGTAGTGCGCGTTTCATCGACTCCCACGTATCGTTTGGGCTAACGTGCACGTGTGTTTCATGCATGAACTCGAGCTCTGGAACTTTAGCGCGCCAGTTTGGCACAAAGCACACGAGCTTGTCTTGGACTACTAGTGTTCTTCGGTAGCCTCGCGTAGCCAGACCCTACAGTACTCGCTTCGCTTTGCTTTAGCGGGTAAGGTCTGGCTACGTGAGACTAGTTCTACGGAAGTTGCGAGAACTTTCCACAGGAGGGGCGACTATCTAGTTTTCGTTGTTGGCGGAGAGAAGTCATTGAAAGATGTACGGTCATAAGCGTCCTCCTAAGCAGAGGGCTGCTGATCAGAGGAGCTTGGCAGAAATGTTTCAGCCAGCGAAGAGAGTATCCCAGGAGTGTAGAGATGCGGCCACTAGTACAAGTGTTAACTGTATCTCGGACGACAGTCAAAGTGGGGTTGCTGCTGGTGAGGACGATGACAGTGTGCAGACAGTAAGTGACGGAGTTGGTAATATGAAGTCTGGAGGTGGTAGTCAGGACGTGGTTGCGACAACTGCAGAGGTTGTTAGTGATAGTGACCATGGATCATTCTTGGAGGCTGTAGCTACAGCCATGGAAGGGAAAGCACTCAGTGATGAGGACAAGGTGAAAGTGATTGCTAGGAGAAAACCAAGCGAGCAGACAATATTGCCTTTTAGGAAGTATGTTGATAAGCGCAGGAAGAGTGGCTACTCAGAGAGATTTGTCCAGAAAAAGTGGTTTGACCAATTTGATTGGCTAGGATACTATGGCAAACGCAAGGAAGAAGGCCTCTTTTGTTTGCCCTGCGTATTATTTCCTACCGTTTATCGAGAGGGATCATGCCGTGGTGATAATTTTGTTGTCCGTCTTCACAGGGATTGGAAGAATCTTATTGCTGATGCTGCTGAGCATGAATCTACCCAGTACCACAGAAATGCTGCTGCCAAGTTGCTGGCATTTCTTAGTACTGACAAGCACCCTTCTGAGAGGATAGACCTGATGCAGTCTCAAGCAGCTACAGAAAGGGTATCTGCCAATCGTTGTATACTGTTGTCTGTTCTGAGGTGTTTAGAACTAGCTGCACGTGAAGGTGTAGCGCTGCGCGGTCACCGTGATGACCTTACATATGATCATTCACCTCAAGGTAACTTCATGGCGTTTGTGAAGTTTGCTATCGATTCTGGCGATATTGTCCTGAAGGAGCACCTTGAGCGTTGTTCTCGTAATGCCACCTACATGTCGAAAACTACCCAGAATGACCTCATGAAATTGATGGCAGATGACATAATTCAGCAAATAGTGGATAACGTAAAAAGTAGTCCCTTTTTTGCTGTGCTGGCAGATGAAGTAAGAGATGTAAGTGGGTGGGAGCAGTTGGCAGTGTCTCTTAGATACATGAAGGACAACAAGGCAGAAGAGAAGTTGATTAAGTTCATTGCTTGCAGCTCTGGGACAGGTAGTAGCATCTGTGCTGAGATACGGAATGCCTTGAAGAAGCTTGGTCTTGATGAAACACGTTGTCGAGCCCAGGCCTATGATGGTGCTGGTGCTATGTCTGGCCACCTTAACGGTTGCCAGAAGAATTTTCGAGACCATGTACCCCGGGCACAGTACTATCACTGCTGCAGTCACCAACTGAACTTGGCGTTGACAAAGTCTTGTAATGTGTCTGAAGTTCACTGCATGCTTTCCGACTTGAAGGCTGTTGGGCTCTTCTTCAAGTACTCCCCAAAACGGCAACGTACATTAGAGCAGAGTGTTGAACAAGAAAACACCAAGCGGACATCTGCCGGTGAAAAGCCAATCAGAGCTCAGAAGCTAAAGCTACTGTGTGAAACTCGCTGGGTAGAACGGCATACTGCCTTAAAAGACTTCAGAGATATGTACTTTGCCTTAGTCCACTGCCTCCAAGTTATTTCAGGCCAGATCATTGCCACTCCAACTGCTGCCTCTAAGTACGATGCGAAGTCTGTCACTGAGGGAAATGGCCTCCTCCGCTCGATAACGTCAGATTCATTCATCGTAGCTCTGCACTGCTGCACATATCTGTTCGGTTACACAAAGTGTCTGAGTGTTCTACTGCAAGGATCGCAATTGGATGTGCTGGAGGCATATGGTGAAATCAACCAAGTTCTAGGTCTGTTAGAAGAGATCAGAAGTAACAGTGAGACAGAATTCTCTTCAATTTTCGCCTCTGCATCAGCAGTTACATCCCGTGTCTTAGACCAAGACCATCCACAAGTTCCTCGCTTAGCTGCACGACAGACACTACGCAGCAATCATCCTGCATCAACTCCAGAGAGCTACTGGCGGAGAGCTGTCTTCATTCCATTCATTGACAGCATGATCAGTGAACTTGGCAGTAGGTTCACTGACATGAGCCATGCATCAGTGCAAGGACTGCTGCTCCTGCCAAAACACTGCCAGAGCCTCACTCCTCACCACCAGGCAGCTATCCTGAAGGCTTATGCTCCAGATTTGCCTGATGACTCAACTTTCGAGGCCGAGATACGCCGATGGAAGAGGAAGTGGGAGTATGCAGGTGCTGCTACCTTACCAACCGGTGTTACAGAGACGCTGGGTGCTGTGAATGAAGTGGCATATCCCAACATTGTCTGCATTCTTCGCCTGTTGTTGATAATACCCGTCACCACAGCCACAGTTGAAAGAGCGAACTCTGCACTAAAGCTGATCAAAACAGACCTGCGGAGCACGATGGCACAAGACAGGCTAAATGCGCTAGTGCTCATGTTTGTCCACAAGGACTTGTCTGTCAACCATGAGCGTGTGATAGACTCTTTTGCGAAGGCATATCCGAGACGCTTGCTGTTCCTGGATCCAACTGCTACAACAGAAGAAGCACAATCACAGTGACGGTGACATTGTTTTCAGTGATGGTTGTATTGTCGGTCCATCAGATTTCTTCTTCAGTTCTGAATCAGTGATGTTACTTTTCCACACTCCTCTGTTTTCTGATGTTATATATCAACCTGTTTTGCATGTGTTGAGTAAAGTGAAATATAGTTATAATATGAAAATATCACAAACTCGACCTCATTTGAACTGATGACTATAAGATATTCCTAGAGGGCCAGCTGCGAAAATGTTGAACATGGACACGTGACTAACTGGTGACGTCATTACCGAACCTGACAGACCGCGCCTGTACCTGGTGAGAATCCTGGATCCGCCACTGATGGAAATGAACTACTTTGGTAAACAAGATGGCGGCGCAAACACATCACGTGGAAACCAGAATGCACCAGAACAACCTAGCAATCTCATGAAAGTGGTCAATAAAACAAAAGCGATGGAGCGATCTATCAGAAGCGGTTCCAATCTGTTTTGGTGGTGATTAGGACTGCCAACTGGCCGGGTGTGTCGCTTTGCTCCCCCTCGCACTATAGCCTCCATTTAAACAATCGCGCCCAATATAATCGTTGTTACAGTAATCACAAAACGTCACGTAAAAACCTAGGGTGGAGGACAGTGAAGTTGCGTACTGGTTGGTCATACGTAATAACCTGGGATTCTAACCGGGCAACCAGCACTGGTAATACCCCATCTGAAAACCCCAAAAACCTTAAATGACCCGCTTAATAGTAACGAAGACTTTCCAAGACTTGAGTTTGGCTAAAAACACTCTAGCCACACCACACCCGATCGTACAGTGGGGGCCGCCATTTTCTCCTCTGCCTAAGTCCCGGATACAGAGAGAAGTGCCAGGATAAGAACTGCTGAATTAACTATCAACCAGGGGCGTAGCGTGGCATGGGCTAGACAGGGCTATAGCCCCCCCAAAGTTTGTAGGCGTGTCCATCAATTTTTGTGTGCTTGATCTTCCAATGCGCATACGTATGCTTTGGAACCCGTCTCTGACACTGTGGGAGCCCAAATCAGACGTCGGGCTGCCAAGGCTTCACGTGTGAGTCACGTGCCCATCTAATGGCGACTCTGAAAAGTTGTGCAGGAGGGAAAGGAAGTTCCAAGAAGCAGGCGTCTATTTCAGGTAATATATTGACAATAGCTTGTCAGTCATGTATCATTGACTGTGACAAACAAACCCGCTATGCGCCAGTGACCTTTTGCAGACAGGTATGCTGCCAGATTTTGACAACAAATGTGAGGTACAGTTAGACGTTCTAGTTATTATAGGTTACGTACACTACTCACATCTTCAGCTAATTCAGAAGGTAGAGGTGACTGCCTCGATTACCCAGACCCCAGTGGACTTTCAGTTGTTGAGCAACCTTTTCCAAAGAAACGCAGTCACGCACGTGGCGCTTTCTTAGCAGTTTGAGGTTGTTTGTCAACTACAAGCTCATTGATCATGGCTGTTTACGTACTGTATTCTAGATCTCTATACGCGTGGCAGTTCACGCTGTTTTTCATACGATAGGATTCTTCTCCCGCGGTCAAGTTTCTGACAACTCGCAAAAGTCTGAAGAAGTTCAAGGAACAGTCGAGTTAGATTCAGAAGTCAGCCTCACTGATGGTCAAGGCACCGAACAAGTGACACCTAGCGAGGTTTCTACCGCTGCTGGGCCTTCCAGTGGATTGGTTCTAGAAGCCGCTAACGTTCTAGTAGGCCCTCATCAACCTCGATCCAAAGATTTGTTTGGTGGAAGTTTTCCGAGGAGGCAAATTTTGCGTCAGCGAAGAAGTTTTCAGGAGACTTGGTATTCCCAGTTCCCTTGGCTGGAGTATAGTGAGAAGGTGGATTCTGCATTTTGTTTTGCGTGTCGCCTAGCTGAGCAGAGCGGAAAGCATGGCCACTACGATGCATGCTTTACTGAAAGAGGCTTTCGAAACTGGAAAACGGCACTAGATGACTACAGAAAGCACGAGTCTTCGCATGTGCACTGCTTGGCGGCAGCTGTGTGGAATCAGGCAAGACATGTTGCCGAATCGGGCACGTCTGTAGCCCAGTCTGTCAGTACTGCGCACCAATTAAGAATAACCTTGAACAGACGAAATCTCGGGAAAGTGTTTGAAACTATCCTTTATCTTGGGCGACAGTCTATTGCTTTGCGTGGACATGACGAAACGGAAGATTGCACGAACAGAGGGAATTTTCTCGAACTGTTACATCTGCGGGCATCAGATAATCCTGAGCTTGAGCAACACCTGCAAGGAACGTTTACGTACACCTCTCCACAGATTCAAAATGAAATTCTAGCTCTTTGCGGTCACAAGATTCAGCAGTCGATAGTCCACGAACTCCGAACGTCCGGTATGTATGGACTGATTTGTGACGAAACCACAGACGTATCGAGACAAGAGCAGATGTCCATTTGTGTTAGGTACGTAAGTGAATCAATGACAGTAAAGGAACGCTTCTTGGGCTTTTGGCCAGCCGAAAGTACCGATGGAAAGTCACTGTTCAATCTTCTAAATCAAGCTTTGAATGAGTTAGGAATTCCTGTAGGTCAAATGAGAGCTCAGTGCTATGACGGTGCGTCCAATATGCGAGGGAGATACAAAGGTGTCTGTACTCGTTTTCAGGAAGTGGAAAAGAGAGCTCTATACATCCACTGCCATGCTCACGTGCTGAACCTTACTCTAGCGAATGCTTGTTCCGCGGTCCAGGATATTAGAAACGTTCTTGGAGTGGTAAACAGCCTCTACAAACTGCTGGAAGGATCGGCAAAGAGACATTCGCGGTTTCAGGCTATCCAGGAGAAGCTAGGAGGCAGTTCTGTCACTCTCAAGAGACTTTGTGAAACTAGATGGTCTTCACGCTATGAAGCTGTACATGCTATCAAGTCCAGTTTTGATGCGATCATTCACACTCTTGAAGCAATTTCAACTGAAGATGCCGAATTAGGACCAGAAGCATCCTGTCTTCTGAAGTCTGTTCAGACTTTCCACTTCTTCTTCTATATTTCAGTGTTGGAAGAGGTACTTGGGAAAACTGCTGTTCTTTCACGCTACTTACAAGGTCGGCGTGTCGAGCTGTCTGGAGTCAAGTCGAAAGTTTCTAGCACAATCAAAGCCGTGGGTGCACTTCGTGAAGACTTTCAAGACGTCTGGAAAAATACTGAAGACATTGCGTCAAAACTAAGCTTGGAACTTCCACAACTTCCGCGCAAACGTAAAGTAGCACAGCGACTGGCCATGGATGGTGGTGGTACACCATATTACCCTCAGTCTTGTCAAGAGCAATATAAACTGGTTTACAATGAGGTCGTAGATATCGTGCGAATGGAAATGAAAGAGAGATTTCGTGAGAATGAATATGAAGTTCTGGCTGCAGTCGAAAAACTTCTAGTAGACTCACTGACAGAGAGCCGACCAGACCGGTCGAGTCTTCAGACAGTGTGCACATTTTATGGCAACGACTTCAATTCTGGCCGACTTGAGCATGAACTTGAAATTTTTTATGGTAATATTCAAGCGTACCAAGGCGAACCGGACTGGACTGTAGAGAGTGAAGAGGGAACTGACTTGCCCGAACTTGTAAAAGTCCGGACGTTCTTCAACAAAGGCACTAACAGGGACTGCTACCCAGAAACTTGTAAGCTTCTTAAGACACTTCTTGTCATTCCTGCATCTTCATCGGAATGTGAACGATCATTTTCCACTCTCCGTCGTTTGAAAACGTGGCTCAGAACGTCGATGGGACAAGAACGTCTGACTAGTCTAGCACTCCTGACAGTCGAGCGCGAAGAATGTCGAAAATTGGAGTGTAGAGTGGAAGACCTTGTTGCAGAGTTTGGGTCTAGTGGACGAAGGCGTTTACTGTTAAATTAGTTTATCGCACCTCCGTGACGTCTAGAACAGCTGTTGCATTTAAACTATGCTACGCTATCTAGAGTACCCTGGAACCGTTGGTTAATTGCAAACTATTTAGCTGCCAGTAGAACGTACTCTGCTCACACAAGAATGATCAATTCTCCAAGCTCCCACGTATGCACCACTCAGTCTTCAAGTACGCATGTGACAGCTTTTTGCCCATATGTAGGTACGTACTACGAAGGCAAGAAGTGTGTGGTTGGCTGATTTGACTGATGAAGTGGGCGTGTCCCGTTGCGTCGCAAAGTCTAGCCCCCCCCCCAATCCTAGAGGTCACGCTACGCCCCTGTATCAACTCAACTACTGAAGAAACTCGTGGCGGATTTAGATAGGGAATTAGGACACCTGCCCCCTTGAGGAACGTCCTCTATTCCTCTGGCGAAGACTAGTATTTTTGTCCTCAATCGCGTGGTCCAGCCTTTGCAGCAATATCGCAGTAAAATAATTATATATCACGTGACCGTTAGGTGCGCTCGTTGGTCCCTTGAAGGAGTATATCAGCGAAATAACACCTGAGGTCAACGATAAAACACATAAGGTCAACGTATAACACACCATCACACGAGCAGTCAACAATAATTAGCATTTGTTCAATTACGTACCTAGCAATTCTATACTACAAGCACTTCGCTAGCAAACACAACATAATAGGATATACGTATGATACTGAGGCCTCTCAAACACTACGCTTGAATCTACCAACAGTTGCACCTCGCCCTCTAACTCAATCTTGTCTGCCAAAAGAAGGCTATACTCAGCGGTCACCTTGATATGATATAAATCAACAACAATTATATACATAAATATTGGTGTAATAAGTTACTTCAGCCGTGAGATCAATTATCTCGGTCTCACGGCGTAGACTCGTGCTCAGTCCTCCTCCACGCTAGGTTGCTTACACCACGTGCGCTAGCTGTTACGTGTGTATAGATCCATGTGGTTTCACACGTATGGTTGGCCTAAGCACGGAGGAGGACTGGGACCATACCTCGTCACGTGACAAACATGTTCGTAACGTGACGAAATGGCGTGACATGATTGGTAGATACTACTTCTATTTAGCATGATAGTTTCCGTAAGAGGACTTTTGTAATGCACAATCACACAATTAGAAAGACTAACTACACAACAATTATAGAGCCACTAAGCCATTACGTGCCGATAACTTGTTGATGGCGTCTATGTCCGTGAGAGTGCGACTATAGAGAAGAACTTTCGACAAGAGCGGTCTCAATGGTAAGTACATGTGCATTCGCGCGCCTAAACTTTCTAGATACCTGTCGAGCCACACGTGTACGCGAAAATAAAGCCTCTCTTTTTCAAAAGGCTGCGACGAGTCCTAATCCCTGTATCTGCCAGAGCACCGCGTTCAGGCGTCCCTGTTAGTTACGTCCAGCAGATTTTGTTGGACCAATTCTAAGCTAATATCATTCACGTCGAGGTGGCTCGTATTGTGAGACAAGGTTTCCCGGAAGCTCGCCACAGGATGGGCCATGCCACCAGAACATACGTCTACGATGGTATTGCCTTCGCACCAGTCTCTGTTGAAGTTATAGCACATTCTACTGACGCTTCAGACTTGCGGAATCACCCCTCGCCTTATGCAAGTAAGATACGCACTACGTACAAGAGGTGTGCACGTGCAGAGTGCCTGTTTGACCTGTAGAAGTCACAAGGAGAAATCGACAAGATTCGAATCAAGAAAGTGGAACTTCTCCAACTCCAGCAAAGCAACATGTCTCAAGAGATTATGCGGAGACGCCAATCAATTGGCAATTAGTAGAAACGACTCTGTCGTCCGAGATGGAACGTTTGCGGGAGTCCGACTGCTGTTCTCTTGGTCGAGGGCCTGTTTCGTGGCAAGATTTACGCCGTTTCTCCGTGAAAGACATCAAAGACACGATGCGTCGTCAACCCCTCATTTGTTTGGCATCTTGCAGATCAAAAGGAAACCGTACGAGGAAGCTGACAGCACACGCTGTAAGAGAGTAGACTACATTGCGCGTGCGTAGTACGAATAGCACTAGTATATAAGCAGACATGGTGTCAGAAACGCAGTAACTCGCAGCAGACTGTTTATGAGCAACAATGTCTACGGCTACGCAAGTACGAGAGTCACCGGAGCCACGCGATATCGTTTATTTGACGAACGTGACAGTCCCGTTGCCGGACAAATTGAATCTAAAAGGCGACTTGGCACAAAACTGGCGAACGTTTCGCAGAAGATGGGAATCTTTCGAGGTCTCGTCCCGAAAGACCAAAAGATCGCACGATGAGAGAGTGACGACCTTCCAGCAATGCCTACCGGCAGACGTTTGCGACGTAAGTAATGGATTCTGGCATGTTAAATTAGACGAAGAATCTAGCTTACTTACGACATTTGAGACGCCATTAGGACGCTACAAATGGAAGAGGATGCCTTTCGGTATCTCACCTGCACCGGAAGTATTCCAGCGACGAAGCCCTAGACGGAATGCCCGCAGTGCATACAATTGCAGATGACATCCTGATTACTGGAGTAGGAAATAACATGGATGATGCAACAGCAGACCATTACCGCAAACTCCACAGACTACTTTAGCGATGCCGCTCTAAAGGAATCCGCATCAATGCCGACTAGCTCAAGTTTAGGCAAAGCAAAGTTGCCTATCTTGGACATTTGCTCACAACCGACGGTTTGAAGCCCGACCCCAGCAAACTTACAGCGATACTAAACATGCAGAAGCCCACAGACGTTCATGGAATGCAGCGCATACAAGGACTAGTCAATTACCTCTCGCGCTTTCTTAGCAATCTGACCGATTTGTGTGAGCCACTTCGCCAACTCACACACAAGGATACAGCATGGAATTGGACTGATATCCACGATAAAGCTTTCCAGAAAATAAAAACCGCTATTACTGAGGCAACCGTACTGCAATGCTTTGACCCGGCTGAGCTGGCAACATGATAGTGCGATGCGTCAGAAACAGGTCTGGGAGTAGCTCTCATGCAAGCAGGCAAGCCGGTAGCCTACGCAAGCAGGGCTCTGACAACGACAGAGCAAAACTACGCTCAAATTGAGAAAGAATTATTTACAATCGTCTTTGAGATGGAAAGGTTTCACCGCTACACCTACGGAAGACCAGTATCGGTGGAAACTGATCAAACTTTTAGAAACTATTTTCAAGAAATATCTACAGAACACACCAAAACGACTGCAAATGATGCTTCTCAGACTACAGCGTTACGACATCACAGTTACCAACAAGCGTGGTACTCAGATGTTTCTAGTTAATACACTGTCACGAGCCTATTTACCTACTGACAAAGTACCATCGTCTAGCCATTCGGAAGTGGTACACCAACAGACCAATGTTGCAATTGAAATCGAACATACCAACATGGCGGATTACATACCTCTAACACAAGAGGCAATAGCACAAATCGAAGAAGAAACAGCGAAAGACCCTATATTGCAACAGCTCCAGCTTATAATTCTACAAGTATGGCTAAACAAGAACAACCTTCCACCCGATCTAATCCCATATTACAGCTACCGAGATGAGGTAGTGGTGCAACATAACATTATATACAGAAATGATAGATGTGTCCTACCGAAATCGATGAGAGCAAATACCTTCCAAAAGATACATAGCTCACATCTAGGCATAGTTGGATGTCAACGTCGAGCCAGAAAATGCATATTCTGGCTCGTTATGACTGCTGACATTGCAGCTTATGTCAGACTATGCAAAGTTTGTCAAGCTCTTGGCACACAGCAGCAGAACGAAACGCTAACACCACACCAAATCCCAAGTAGACCGTGGAGCAAAGTCGGACTGGATATCTTTACGCTTTCAGATCAGCATTATCTGATTACAGTCGACCACTACAGTAACTTTTGGGAGATAGACCGTTTCGACAGTATCGACTCAGCCACGGTCATCAGAAAACTGAAAAGTCATTACGCAAGATATGGTATTCAATCAACAGTTGTATCAGACAATGGACCACAGTTTACGTTAAATAAATTCAAAGACTTTGCCAAGACATCAGTTTGACCATACCACTTCGAATCCAGGGTATCCCCAATCAAACGGGAAAGCAGAAAGTGCAGTCAAAACCACAAAACACATCATGGAAAAAGCAAAGATCATTGGGTCAGACCCATGGCTTTCACTGTTGGATCACAGGAACACGCCAACAACAGGAACGCAAACTAGCCCAGCACAGCGACTGATGAGTAGGAGAACCAGAACTCTTCTACCTACCACTGCAAACCTACTGAAACCTCCGATACCAGTCGATGTTCTTCAGGAACTAGCAACACGACAAGCAAAGCAAGCTCATTACTATAACAAAAACAGGAAAGGATCTGCCTCGCCCACAACCTGGTCAAGCTGTCCACATACAACCACTCAACGCCTACGACCACAAGTGGAAACCAGCAACCGTTCAGAGACAAATAAACATCCGATCCTATGATGTCACTACAGAAGACGGACGACTCTTTTGCAGGAATAGAAAACATCTACGAGCAGCACCAGCAACAACAAAACCCAAACAACAGACAACACAGATGAAGACGTCACAACAAAGCAGAATAACACCCGCAACGACCTCCAAACAAACAGAAACAACGAATGTCGCCCGCAGCAAACAAGTTGTGAAAAAACCTGCTTACCTGAAGGATTACGTTGTCTAGACTTTACTGCTAGCTTAGCGAGAACATTTTTTTGGAAAGGGGATGTAAATGAAGTAGACTACACTGCGCATGCGTAGTACGAATAGCACTAGTACATAAGCAGACACTGTACTTGTACAATTAGTATTGCGTGACTAGCCTAGAGAGTCAATATCACAGTACACTATATTACACACGCCTGCAGGCTCTCATCACCGGCACTGTGGCACTGAAGTTCAGAGATCGCCAAAGCAGTGGGATTGCACTCCTGACAGCTTACATGCATGTTTGCTCGCGGTACAGAAACGCAAGCAATTACAGACCTCAACCATCTTGGTGTCTCACAATCATATCAACAGGTTTGCGACGTCTAAAGAACTTGGCGAATGATGTACAGCAGCTCACGAAAGAGACACACATCTGGGTGTATGACAATCTGAATTTGTATTTAGATTTAGATCTGCTTTAGGTTTGTGAAGGTAGCCAGCTGTACGAAATATGTACGGCATGGGCTGCGTTATCCTACGCTATACTCTGCTAGCCGGTGCAGTTTGGCGAAGAGGATTGTGCATGTGCATGATGGCGTTGATTTGTGAGGCCAGGCGACAGACCGGTTGCAGGCAAGTTGTTAGGCTCTTGCTAATCTACCACCTTCTGTGTCGTTTAGCAGAGCCTTTGCAACCTATTAGAAATCTTAGCTGAGACCAGCGGGCTGAGCTAAATAACTTAATTAGACTCAAAACGTGTCACGTAACGAGGTATGGTCCCAGTCCTCCTCCGTGCTTAGGCCAACCACACGTGGGAAACCACATAGATCTATACACACGTGACAGCTAGCGCACGTGGTGTAAGCAACCTAGCGCGGAGGAGGACTGGGCATGAATCTACTAACGACTTAGGATTTCATATCACGTCAACCAGAGTAACTACGGGAGTTCAGTGGGAGGTCGGTGAACCCCAACTCACTAATTCGGAGGTGGTAGATTTTAGATTCGAGCGGTCGTCTTTTTCTCTCTCGCAATTAAAACAACATGTGATCTACAATGTCGAAAGAAAGGCTTACAAAGCTAGCAGTATACTTTCTATAGAGAAGAACAAACAATTGTCGCTTGACTTCGATTCTGTTGTAGATGCATTTGCTGCCGTAACCGGGGACGTACAATAGTGAGTTGTTCTTGGTTTTGGCTATTTTATGAATAACGAGTTTATATTGTCAATAAAGCATTAATATTAATATAGATCTTATTTAATTAGATTACACGTTACTTTAAATTGACATTACAATATATCATTAATATCAATTGGAACTCCCAAAATTTAGACCTGGTTACGCCGCAATCATGTTATAACTATTAAATATCAAGTAGAGGGCCGCGTCGAAGCTTCCGTATTAGTCCTAGGAATGACCACATCCAAGATAAATATGTAGCTAGTAAGTAGTATGTAGGATATACGTAGTAGATAGTAAGCTTAATGCCCTTGCATAGTTCTAACTAAATGTTTAGCGCCGGCTGGAGCCAACCTGTGCCGACTGTCGCCGGCCATAAACTTATCATTATGCCAACAAGAATACCCCTACTTACCAGTGCTAGAGACGAGCATAGACTGGAACCCTTCATATGCCATCTCCTACGTATTTAGTAACGTAAGATGACGTTTGACTTTCACCCTGCTTTCGTTGGGACGAAGTACATGCATACGTAAATGCACACTTTCTAATCCAGGATATATAAAGGCTATCAAACCGAATTCCGAGGACTATATACGGGAATAACCAACAAATACGAGTGAGAGCAGGAGCGCTCCTGACGAACATTATAACGCAGTCGAGAAACTGCCTGAAGCGTTTTCGAAATGAAAGTCGTCACGCGATTGGCTTATCGTTCGTCCCACTGCAGACGGGATTCGTATGTTCTGTTCTGTCTGCTTGACGCAACGGCCAAGGTCAAGTGGTGGAGGACGTTTTGCTACTGCCTGGTGGACTACAGGATGTAGGAGATTGGAGTTGCACTCTGTAAAAGATCATGAGGCATTTGCAGCTCATCGGGAAGCTATTGAGACTGATTTGAAGCGAAGACAAATGGAAAGAGCGAGTGGGTTTGGTGCTGCTGTCACAAAACGCAACCTTCTGTTGAAATGACAAGTGCGATCGCGCTGTGGTGTGTGTTAAAAGCTTTATACTGGATCGCCAAAGAAGACGTTTCACTAAGAAAGTGGCATTCATTAAAGGACCTTTTAGTGCAAGTTGGAGTGGACCTGTCGTCTTTACATTTTGCAAAGAATGCAACCTACAACAGTGACATCGTTCTGGCACAAATGCTGCAAGCACTTGCTAGCGTTATACATGATGAAACAACTGACTCGTAGCAGCGGAGTACATTTCTAGGTCTTCAGCAGATGAGACAACTGATGCATCAAATATCACTCAGTTTGATCTTCATCTGCGGTTTATCTTAGAGGGTAGGATGGTAAGTCGTTTTGGTGCAATTCAGTCTGTTCCCAGCACAACCGCTAAAATGCTCTCAAATGTTATCTCAGTGGTGCATCGAGCCTGATATCAACATGCAAAGATTATTACACTTTGCCACAGATAGGGCAGCAATTATACAGGCAGACATACTGGAGTGGCTACTCAATTGAAAGCTGTTAACCCACATATGCCTATTTAAAGGATGATTTTTAAACAAACCTAGATGGAGTCTTCAGGTTTTCTGATAATTCTCCAACACGTGAATCTTCATTACACCAAATTCAAGCTTTGCTACAATTAAAGGACTAGACCAAGTCGGAATAGCCTTCTAAGCCAATCAGCTCCTTATAGCCGGAATGTCGGTTGTAAATTTTGATTGGCTTAGCAATAATTGGTTATGCTAGCGCTGATTGCGCGCGTGTGAAACCCGCGTGGGCGGCTAAGTGCACGCCAGAACCATGATGAAGACTCTGGTGCACGCACACATCTTACTTTTAGTTTCAGCTTCAGTTCTTCAATATTTCAAGCTTGCGGTGAGAAGGCATGCACAGCAGCGTCGCTAGACAATCACCTTTGACAACTGGTCGAGCGGTAGTCTCGCCAGTCGAGCGATTAGACTAGCTAGCGGTCTGCCAAAGAATCAAAGAGTCGTGGTTTCATGCCGTCTACCAAGATATCGCCGCAAACACGGCAGATGTTTCTTTTTTTGTTCGTGAGATCTCATGGCATTTACAAATGATATGTTGATCTAGGTAAAACGATCCTACGCTGTTAGACTACCATTTAGCATCGCTTTTGATAAATACTTCCGAAATCATTTTAGTATCGACTTGGTCCAGACTAGAGTTCGCGCGCTCTCTGGTCTAGAAATTCGAAGCTAGCAACTTTGGTCCCCTGTGGACACATTACGCATTTGAATTCAAATCACTAAACGGAATTTTAAGGGAGCTGTTACTGGAAAATAACGTGTAGCACACAAGGTATAGTCGATTTTCATTTATACAGTTGTCGATACACTATAATTTTGTTTGAATTTCTAACAATTAAAGAAAAACTGAGAAGTCATTCTTTGTAATTGCAGATTATAAGGCATTGGTTTAGAAACCTGCTAACTTCTCAATCTGCGAGTACGCTATGTCAATTTACAATTGACAAAATTGAACGTCGATCACTTGGGTATAATTTCGTTGCATGCATGCACAGAACCCCTGAACCTTAGACAATTACGTCTGTTTTGTCTGCTCTAATTCAAACTTGAAAATGCTCATGAACTATTTTGACATCCGGGATGTAATCTTCTACCAGTCAGCGGCAAAAGAAAGTGAGCTGACCGGATGTGAAATAGGAACGTCCTCTGTAGCACACGCCAGACGGCGCGCTGAACGTTTCTCTTCGGATATTAAAAGAAAAAGGATAAACAAATATTGTAGCACAAGCGCGTTCTCTAGGTAAGCCGTGGTATTGAGGAATTCTGCTTCAAAGTCTGGCGGGAAAACAGCTCTACCGACACCATTTTACTTTAGAGAGGAACCACTGACGGTAAGAAGGCAGATCTTCATAATATCTTCGCATTCACATTCGTCATTCTCGATATAGCAGTCATCCGTAAACGCATTGATTCGTTTGCAGTGGGCGGAGCTTAATCGACCAGGAAGCGCAGAGCAGGCGCGTGGGCGTTGCACATCACAGAAACATCGCTCATTCTCGTATACAAAAGCGAAGATAACGGAGTAACTTATACCGATCGATTTGCCTTTGTAAGATCTACTCATACAAGTTAAGTTCATTTTTGTTGGACTTTCCCTTTAATGTAGCAACCAGTGCAAGCTCATAAACGCGAGTCGCGAGAAGTTTTTTCTTGATGGCATTACTTGATAACGGCAAGTGGTATACGGAAAGATCGCTGAAACAGCAATTGGAATGTACCGTCAGGCGAAAGCCAAACCAGAGACATCCCGTACCTTCTTCGTGACCAATAAGGACATATCCATCTTAGGAAAACAGGCCTGCCAGAACATGAAGCTGGAATAAGCAAATTCCAAGTACAGGGTGTTTCAAAAGTAACATATCAGTATATTATTGAAATACATTATGACAATAATTGTATATCATTGGGCCAATCTTCTTCGACAGCACCGTTAACTCTGATCGGTATATTAAGAACATTTTTGTTCCGTATTCTGAACAACTTACAGCATCAGAAAAGCAAAGAACATGGTTCCAACAAGATGGCGCCACTGCTCATACTGCACGAGCTACGATGACAGCCGTCCGCAAGGTATTCGGTGAACGCGTCATTTCACGAGATTTATGGCCACCACGCTCACCAGACCTGACGCCACCGGATTTTTACCTTTGGGGAAAATTGAAAGATCTTGTTTATGCTGACAATCAATGATCTTAAACATAATATCAGACAAATCATTGCCGATATCAGATGTGAAAAACTGCACCGAGTCTTCAGCAGCCTGCGTCGGAGAGTCGAACTCTGTCTCCAAGTGGATGGCTCACATTTCCAGCAACTGTTATGATTAGTTAATGTAGCAAATATTTCTAATTATAAATATTTTTAATTATAAATACTTTCGGTATGTTACTTTTGAAACACCCTGTATATATGTCAAATTGCTATGAGACAAAAACAACTGGACCGAGTAGTAAGCAGACGTATTCCAAGGAATCAGTTTATATAAGAAAACATATCACATACAGCTGCGAGAAGATGCAGCTCCCGTAATTCAACCAGCTATGAGATTTCCTTATGTGAAACGAGCACAGCTGAAAGAAGCATTGCAGCGATTGCAAGACCAAGGTATGATCGTAGAGGTTGACGAGGAAGATGAGACTGGCAAGCGCTTGTTTAGTTTAGACACGTGTCTGTAGTAACGTGATTTAGAGTTGTTTCGGTTCTTCCATCGTAACTCCGCCTAGGCAGATGGTCTTTCGGTTTGCTGTGCCAATTATTAGACTTGAACGTGATCATTCTATAAAATGTATAGTACTGCTAACAAGCAGTACACAAAGAGCCCAATCAGACCAGCTCTTCACGTAAGAGATAGGTTATAATATTTCATGAAGAGTCCAGATTCTCATCCAACGACCACCAACGCTACATCTGCAGTCAGCCAGACCAAACCGCCATAAAGCCAAAATGCAAAGATTCTGGTAGAATTGTGAGTGACTTCATAGAGGAATACTGTGGCTATCTCAGATTAACACCTACTGAGTTACCTGAAGCTGCAACTCAAAATTTTAGATATTCCATGAAACTAGGAAGTTACTGGACTATGAGGACAAAGGGATGGATTCTGGACTGGTGACAAGTTTCTATCACAAGTATAGCGTGCAGTTGCTATTGCTGAGTCCAGTAATTTTCCTACAATACATTTGATGCGTCCTGGGACGCATTTGAGGAGGTTGGGACGCAGATTTCAGACAAAGGGACGCATCCTATTAAAGCTACCAACACATTTCAATACTTACACAGTACAAGTTATCACCCTGGAACTACCAAAAAAAGTGTCTGCAACAGTGAGCTCATTAGATTCATACGCAATACTTCCGACAGAGACAACTATGAACAGCAGAAAACAGATCACTTTCGACACCTATCACAACGGGGCTATAAACCCCATCAACTAGAGAAGTGGACGAAAGACATTAAGTGCATTCTTGTCTACTAAAACCCATTACACCGGCAGGTTTAGACTATTTCCCATAAGGTTGAACGTCAAAATCTGCATTATTTCTGCTGCCTTTTGAACCCTGATGATCTTGGTATAGCAGGGCCTGGCGTTTCTGTCTAGGAGGCTAACTAAGCTCTTCCTACAAAAATGAAACAGGATTCAGATACAAGGGGTGGAGCTATGATCATTATCCAATTATCTTGTGAGATGTACAGAGAGCAACTGAAACCATTTAGGTTAAATGATGTAACATGTACAAGCTCTAATGAGCACACCTGGTGTGACATCTATCTCATAACTCATGATCACTTCCTTACGGGGTAGATTGTAGGTTACTAGCAGGCGTGCTCTGTTTACGTACTGCTGAACTGACTTTGCGTCTAGCGCTTGCTCGAGTAACTGTTGACAGATGGGGTGTACACTGGTGTAGGGTGTTAATTTGGTGAGTCCGGGCAACGAGGAAACTAGGTAGCACCACGTAAACGTGCAGACTGCTCTATTCTCTGAGCTAGATGCGCTGCTGGCCCTTCAACTTCAAATTTTCAAACGCATAATTTCCGTATTGCTGTGTGAGCTAGATAGAAGACATACAGAATGGGCACACAAAACAGGTGGTGTGCATGTATGATGCGAACAAGCAACCGCAACGCAAATCCCGGATGCCTACAGTGGGAACTCAACTGTATTGTCGAAACTCAGTGTTTTTTTAGCTGAAAGACGTTTGCCTTGATTTCGGGTAGGTTTTCAACCTATTTGTGTTTGTTAGTGAGTTACCTAATTTGCACACGTGCATGTTGCGTCTAGTTTAGAGGTTTCCTACCTAAATAGGATTTTCCTCTGACATGCTGTTAGACGCTGAATGTGTTAAACTGCTTGAGCAGTTAGCTCTGGATCCAACAAAAGCTGCAGAAATTTCCGCCTGTCTTACTCCCCTTACTAACTACGGCAAACCTGCTGGAAAAGAGTTGCTTGGCGATCAGGATGTTGATGACGTAGCACAGTCAATTTACCCGGATGATGCTGAACCAGGAATGATACCAGTTAGAATAGCCGGCGATGGAAACTGTACCGTGCAGTGTCCCTTGTAATGTATGGTACTGAGAAACGTCACTTAGAACTGAGATTGAGATGTGCACTCGAGCTTTCACAAAACGCAGAGTATTATGCATTGCAGTTGCATGCTCTTGCACAAGAAGCTAAAAAATCAGGAAAAACAAAGTTTTCTGTCAACAGCTTACTTAGTGCTACTCTCTGTCAGATGGACCTGCTCTTGAATTGTTCTATAACCAAGCTAAGAGCGGAAATTTGATGAAATCTTACAGATGGTCATGCTGGCTGAATCCAGACACAATGCTCGACCTGGTAGCTATGCGTCTCTGCAACATATCATTGCATTGGCATCAGTAGTTGGTGTAAAGATTAGGTCAATCTATCCAACGTATAATGTTGAATTTCGTTCTTTCATGAATACCAATGCTTTTCCCAAATCCTTTTCGACAGAATCTCCATCATCTATGTTGACCATTATGTGGTCATCTTGCCAGAAACATGACTGTTCACAACTTTGGAACCCCAATCATTTTGTTGCTGTCATTCGTGTGTCTCCTGTTGCTATGCAATCAAGTGACCACAATTATCTCTCTGAATCCAGAAAAAGACAGCATGGATGTAAAGCTAGGCACAGTGCGACTTGTTTGATTTCTGGAATCCAGCAAATAAACATGCAAAGAAGATTGAAAGAGTTTCCTCATCAATGCAGTCAGAACCACCAATGAAATCAGAAGTCAATAAATTGTCTCAACAACCAACAACCCCTTATTATCTCAGGCAACTGAATTTCCACCTGAAGATACATCTCAGTTGCTTTTCCAAGGTTCAATACTTCCACCAGTCAAATCCAGAGAGTCTTTTGCCCTCTATCAATCTTGTATGCCTCAGCCTTCTCAGGCCTCCTCTTTTTCTTTGCAAAAATTTGATTCACCGAAAAGTAATTAAATGTTTTTAAACCTAAGTTGTTGCAATGAAAAAGCCACTTTTACCAGAAATTGAGGAAATTCTCTTCATCGTGGTTGTCAGACTCGTCATTTTCTTCATGGCTTACATTTGATGAGTCGAAAATGAGATGTAAAGTTTGTCTAACAAGTAAGAAAAAGAACAACTTTACTGCTGGTTGCTCAGATATGCAAAGAACTGCTTTGTCTCGTCACATGAACTGTCCAGACCACATGAGTGCACTGTTAGACTTGGAACAGAGAAAAGCCATGGTGATAGCTACTCAGAACTCGTTTTCAGAGGAGGAGAAGGCAGTTGTAGGAGAGCTTCGTACAGTCTATTGGCTTGCTAAAGAAGAATTGGCATCTAGTAAATTTTCCTCACTTTCTTCTTTGCTGAGTTTCCAAGGAGTTGATTATGTTCAACGTCTGAACAAAGAAGATCCAACACGGAAAGGTTACCAGCTAACATATCAGAGCAGCAATTCAGTGGCTGACTTTCAAGCTGCTCTTAACTCTGTTGTAGAAGAGAATGTATTATCCATCCTACAAAAGTCCCCACTAATTGGCTTAATGACAGATGAATCAACAGACATCAATGTCAGCCGGAAGCTTATGGTATATGTAAAGGCTGTTCATCTTGAAACAAGGAAGGCTTGCGAGTTTTATATAGCTGATGTTAAGTTGGCTGGAGAGGCAAATAGTGAGAACATCACAAAAGCCCTTTCTAGATTGCTAAAAAAGAACATTGATCGCAGGCTTGTCGTAGGATTGGCAACTGATGGTGCTCATGTAATGACAGGGACCAAGTCTGGAGTTGGTGTGCGCCTACGCAGAAAGTGCTCACCGTACTTGATTCAGGTGTACTGTGTAGCACATCGTTTGGCCCTTGCAAGTGAGCAAGCAGCAGATGCTGTACCACTATTTAAATTATACCAAGCAACAATCAACAGTGTGTACAACTACTTTGCACATTCATCTACCAGAACGTCTCATTTACGATGCCTTCAGACTGTAGTAGATGATCATCGTGTTACCCTTCATGCCACATTCAGCACTCGGTGGTTGTCGTTTCGTGGTGCTGTTGATGCTGTTCGTAAATCATTTTGTTCCTTAGTGCTTTGCCTAGAACATGAAGCAGAGAAGGGCTGTGCCTCTGCTAGAGGCCTTCTCAGGGCTGTGAACAAAGCTTCCTTTCTGCTTGCTACGTATGGTCTTAGTGATGTAATCCCATTACTCAATAAACTGAGCCTCGTATTGCAACGCAAAGCACTAAATTACGCTGATGTAGGCCCTATTGTAAAGGCAACAGTTGATGCCTTATTGAGTTTGAAACATTGCCAAGGCCCAAATCTTGCTAGCCTGATAGCTAAGCGGAAAGATGATAATATTACTCTCTCTTCGCCAAGTGGTGTCAGAGTCCCTGTCAATGTCTCTGAGGATACTTTACAAAGGTTTCTGAACTCTTCTTTTTGGCAGTTTTTGCAGGAATTGTTGGATAACGTTCATGCTAGATTTCCATCTGTTGCTATATTAGATGCTCTCTCTGTGTTTGATCCTCGAAATCTTCCTCCTATTGAAGACCTAGTAGGTTATGGAGATCAACAGATTCGGATGTTGATCAATCATTTTGGAGAACAAGCTCTTGAAAAGCCGGGCTTTGTTAATGAAGATGCAATGACTGAATGGTTGATTTGCAGGCCCCTTATGAGCAACAAGTTTCGAAATCAGACTATGGTTGGATTTGGATCTGCTATCTTATTTGAACACAGAGATGTCTTCCCACACCTATCACTCCTTCTAACTGCAGGACTTGTCGTACCAGTAACAAATGCTGGCTGTTAAAGAGGATTCTCTTGTCAGAATCGTATTATGACAAAACTACGGAACCGTTTGTCTGAAGAGAAAATTGACTGCTTGATGCGCATTTCACTAAAAGGACCACCTATGTATCAGTTTAATTTTGAGCGTGCGTTTTGCAAATGGAAAGAGCACAAAGCTAGAAGGTTACTTGGACAGCACCCTGGGCGCAAAGTGTTATCGGCAGTCACTGCTAGCCACATAACATGATAAACATAATTACAGACTGTTATTAAAAGTTTGTTTGCACAAGTTTGATTAATTAATGAACTAGTAAAACATGTTCACATGTTTGTTTGATATAGACTATAGTAGAAAGTATTTGCCTTTAATACTTGGACACCATCTAGGCGTAATTTGTATGACTATATTATAACATGATGAGCATAGTCACAGTGTTATTATTAGTATAGACCTTTGTTTGAATTTTGGTTTAATAATAAAACCTGTCTACAAGTTTGGTTGATATACATACATTACAATTACATTCACCAAAAACGTTTACTACTGTACCACATCATATACTTAGGCCACGCCTCTTTGGGGCGAGGCCAAATATGCGCAAGATGAGGACGCATGTTTAAAGGAGTTAGGAAAATCACTGTGAGTCCAAATATCCAGCGTGTAGTTACACTCTGCTGAAGATACTTGACCAAAGTTCTAACCACACTAAAACGTCAGCTCTCAGGAACGAGTCTACCAATGTACAAGAGTCTGGCAAGGAATGGCTACTGTCAGTCACCATGGAATATTACTCTGACATTGAATACTGATGGAACTTCGCTATTTACAACCTCAAGATCAGGCTCTCTTTGGCAGTTTATCTTACTGTAAACAAACTTTCTGCTAAATCTCGGTAATGTCTGCATTGAACTCTATCATATAACTGATGCCCACACTATATTTTAGGCATTCTTTGAAGTTTACTATAGTCTAAGCTTCGTGGTTTACACATGAAAAACCACCATTCAAGCTACCCTTAACTTCTTATGAAGCGGCTTCATTTCCAGTCCAGAAAAGATGAAATCCTTGTATCACTACCGTTACTATAATGTGTATATAAGAGTTATTGCACGATTGCTTAGATATACAAATGACATTGTTGGTCATGGGGCTACCCAAGATAAACATGACATGCTGTTTTGTTGTCTTGGATCGTCTGCAAAAAAGATGTGACTCTCAATGACGAAAAATGTGTTTGAAAGCGAAGAAATTCAGTTCTTGGGGTTTTGCGTTTCTGGCAATGGCATTCGATCAGCCCATTCAGTCAAATGTAAACGTAAATTCTACGATCCCAGCTGCAACAACAGGTAAAGAACTAATGAACTTTCTTGGAATGGCAAATTATTATCTCAAATTCCTACTCCATTATGCAACTCTAATGGCATCATTGAGACACTTGTTAAAGAAAGATACTACCTAGAACTCGACAGAACAATAACAAGCATCATTCGAACAAGTGAAAGCATCACTCACTAATTCTCCTGTGTTGGCTCACTTTTCGCCTTCAGCATCAACATTCCTGACTTGTCATGCATCAGCAACCGCTCTTGGTGCAGTCCAATCACAGGAAAATGACGTTCAGGTAAAGCCAATCAATTGCTTATGCCTCACGAGCAGACTGTTGCCCAACAGTACATGGTGGGCGGACGTGAAGCACTCGCTTGCATTTAGGTATGTGAATATTGGCATGCATATTCATCTGGCCGTCAGGTCACACTCCCAACTGACCACTAGGCTCTCACTACTCTTCTATGCTTATCAGGAACTGGCCAACATCCACTTCGTTTGCACAGATGATCCAATCGTTTTCATCAGTACACCTTCATCACCTCTTATAGACCTGGAAGTCTGAACCAGGTAGCTAATTGTTTGTCCAGAATACCTGGAATATCGTCTGGATACTGCCTCAACACAGGAGACAGTGCAGCTACTGACAGCACCTTTTCATATCATCACCTTGGATGAACTCCACAGTGCATCACGCACCGATGATCTCCTACGTCAAGTTTGCAATTTTATCGTCAAAGGCTGGCTAAGTAAGATCGAGGGTAGTCTGTTATGACCGTTCTACCAGATACGAGACGAACTCAGTTTGGAATGACAGCCTCAAATTACAGCTTTTAAATTATTCGTCTAACAAAATAGTAATGCTTTTGATCTACCAACGAATATTAATTATACTACTTTCGGCACTTCTAGCTCGAGTAGGATACTAGGCAAGCGTAGAGCGACAATACAACCGAGTGTACATACAAATTGTCAGACAAATACAGCGATTGAGTCATTTCGTTACCAGTAATCAGTAAGTAATCCAGTAAAAGCGCCAGACGCCCAGGTAAAACATGGTCGATGTTATTGGATATCTAAAATGAAGGTATAACACTTCAAACTCTACCACTGGCTTTACGATGGCGAGTCATAGCTGACAACACCCGATTCAAAGAGCTCCTGCAACAGGAACAAACATCGATGATTGATTAGAGCGAGTTGTATATTGGTGCCACAAAAAGTCCCTCCAACGTACAAAAGGAGGTCCGGCTATGTCAACAAAGAGATACGTGGTATAGTAGGTATAACTCTTCAACACTACTGGACTTCCATACGGTGTCATCCAGTATGCTGTCTCTGATTGTGTCCAGTGTAGTCACAGCGCCATCAAGCAATTTCTATCATTTGTCCTCAAAAAATTAGATAGCAAACTTTTTTGCAACGATAGGAAACCATCAAGAGAGATAAGACTGTGCAGTTCTGGGACAACTTCATCCAAACGGATGAGTTGCGGCTTGCAATAAGAAGTGCTTGTAAACCGACTGTAGCATGTCTTAAAGAAACTGTCCCACTCTTAAATGCACTTGATCGAGAAACGTACAAGAACCTCAGTCATGTGAAATTACCTACTTCCCCGAGAAAGTACTCGACAACATTGCATCTGGCGGATTTGTAGGGAGTACATGGGAGAGAAAAAGCATGTGATGGGTAGTACTATATATATTAAATTTAGGAATTATTTGAGGTTCTTCTGTTACAGATATGGCATGGCTGCAAGCGACACTACCTATTAGACTTGGTGGACTTGGTCAGAGAGAAGCAGTCCAGTCTTCACAAGCTGCTTACGTAGGAAGTTGCAATTCTACTCGTAAGATGGTACAGGACTTCCTCAAAAAGGCTTGCAATTTACTGAATATTGCATATTTACATTTCTTTAGACTTTTACTATCAGGAGACTCCGAAAGTCATTTTCAGATTTGTCACTATCTGAAAAGCAAACACGGTTCTTCCGATTAGATTTGTCGTTGAATAGCAGTGCTGAAATCTAAAGTGGCTGTTTGCTAATGGATCAAACAGCAGAACGAGTAGAATTTGACTCTGATTTAGTCAAGTATTTGTTAAACACTGCTAGCTTACGACACAGAGTACGCTTAAATTCAATCAATACAACTCATGCAGGAGCTTAGTTGCGGGCAATACCCAACTCTAATCTCGGCCTTTCCATGTCTTCTCATGAGTTTGTTATTGCAGTGCGGCTCTGGTTGGGAATCAAGATGTTTCCTTCTCCTCCGGCATCTGTCTTGTGCAGCTGTGGTCAGCACATTGACACTTTTTGGAGATCACCTTCTTGGTTGTGGTTTTGGTCCAGAGCGCACACGTAGACACAATGCATTGACAGAAGTTATTTTCCAGGCCTTATTGGTTGAGAACAGAGATGTTATGAAGGAGATGAGGTGCAATGGTTCTACTGAAAGCCGTCCTGGTGATGTTTTTTCACCCTGATTTCTTGAAGGGTCGATCTGCCTATTTTGACGTAACAGTTAGAAACTCTTTGCAGCCGTTATATGTGACAAAATCAGCTGTAAAGGCTGGAGCCGCAGCAGAGGTAGGTGAAGAACAAAAGGATATTCGACATTAAGACAGAGTTCGTGCAGTTGGTGTTCTCTTTTACCCCTTAGTGGTTGAAACCTTGGGCCTCTGGTCATTATTCAGCATCAAAACTCTGAAAGCTATTGCTTCCAACACCTCAGCAGTCAGTGGCCTTAAATTCCATCAGCCTTTCCAAAATATGATGCAGAAACTTTCTATTCAATTATGGAAACATAACTCGAAAATGATTCATAAGAGAATTGAGCTTGAAGTACAGTACGTTGATAGTTGGGATATACCTAATGTAATGTAAGACTTGTTGGTTTGGGGATGATTTTGGGGGAATTGTTTAATTTTGAAAGAAGAAAAATTAATAAAATATATATTCAAGCTTTCAGTCTTTTTTACCTTTATCCGACAGAGAGGAAACCGGCGAAACGTAGACTACTGCACGAATTCAATGCTTTCGCCAGATCGCTACGAATAAGAATACACGCACGCAACCGAACAAAGACACACACTCCGAAAACGACAACAAATCAGCCGAAAATCGACGAAGATGCAGACGACGACACCGTCGCGTAGAAACGGGGACACCCGTTCAGAATGAAATCGAACTGAAACCCTCCGGGAACACGACAGGCATACATCGACACACGCCCTAGTCGACACAAACAGGTTATTACTACCGTAAAATTACATATACAACATACAAGTCTGTTCCAAAAAATAGCAACTTGTAAACACATATAGCTTATTTACCTATCCATTGTATCCGAACTCTTAGTTTGCAGACTTCCTTGCATTAGACAGTTACAGCAGATGCTTTATTCACTAGATGACTATAGTGAAGTTCATTTACAGTGGAGTCCACATAAGTCGAACTCGCGTAAGTCGAACTTCCGGATAGCGCGAAGGATTCTCTTGGTCCCGGTTGAATGCCGATCGAAGTAATACAAAGAGTTCCTGGTAAGTCGAATTTGCGTAAGTCGAAGTTTCGCCTATCTCGATCAATGCAGCAGACCCGTGCATGAGAAATGTCCGGGTAACTTGAAGAAATGATCACGTCACTGCGGCACGTGGTTGTACTGCATCAGACGTCGTCTGTGTCCAGACATGTCGACAGAACATACATCAGAACGTTATCGTTCGAGCTCTCGAAAGTTGGTAACGCTGTCGCTTAAGAGAAAGATTGAGTTGATACAGTGCGTTGAAAGTGGTGGAAAGAGAAAGAAAGAAATTGCGAGCGACTTTGGAATAGCGCCAAACACGCTGTCGACTATACTTCGTGATAAAGACAGATACCAAAGGCTTTTCTACGGAGGAAAGACGGACTTGAACAAGAAAAGAGCTCGAGGAGCTTTTCTGATAAGTAGAATTTCGTTTAAGTAGAACTGTTATCATGGTCCGTTGAAGGTTCGAGTTAAGCAGACTCCACTGTATTGCAATAAAACCATGTATGAATCATCATTTGGCAATAAATCAAGCCAATAAAAAATTCTAAAAACCACCTCAGCAGCCAGTATACCTAGGAAGTGGTACGGCGCAGAAGACTAGCTACAGTCAAGGTTGCTAAATTCCCTATCAACTACTGCTAAGTAAAACAATATCTATCTAGTATCTGATGGCTGAATTCGTAAATGACTCTTTATGTGATCCTGCAAAGAAATGTAGTTGCGGCTGGTATGTTGCACTGTAGTGTGACCACCTAACCCAAAATTGCGTTTGTTGTTTCATTTCTGTTTAGTCGTATTTATACTATAGGCAATAGGCAATACACATTTTTTGGTTTGCTTCATCTGTAAAAATTCATGAAATACTTTATCTCGAAGCATAAAAAATCCTGTTAGATATCTAGCAGTCTCATGCGACAGACTGAGCACAATCAGCCTGTTGTCCCAGTTTATGGAGCCATCTAATGTGTCCGAGTTGAAACGATTTCTTTGTTTAGCGGCATGGGTTGTACAGACGCTTTTTCACAAACGTTGCAGCACCACCGTATCGGCTAGAGTACAAAACATGACCACGTATAATGTCTCAAAACTTGTGAAGCGTTCTAAAAAAAGATCCCACTCTGCAAATGTTGAAGTAAAATGTCTCACGAGACGCCTCTGGTTTCCGAGCACTCTGTCCGCAAGGTGGACAGTCCGGACGGACGACTATTGTGTTCTGCAAAAGCGCTGGAACGTATCCAGAAACACGTATCTGATCCCAATATAAAGCACCGCATAACTTATGTTCAACGCCAATTTAACCGTTTCAATATTTGTTTTGGGTTGATTTTGGGACAGTTGATGCTCAGGCACAATTAGGTATTGCTATCAAAGTCACCCAAACTTTTGCCGATAAGGGGCAACAGATGGCTTTGATGACGATAACAAATTTACAGTCACTCAGAAATGATGGTCAATTTTATAGCGTTCGGGGAGTATTCAAGATACAATAATGATGTTTTCCCCAATGGCAACTTTACGTTCTCTAGTCAAGATGTGAAGGGATTTGAATTTAGACTCAGATAAACAGCAAATAATTTTGTAATGAGAGTATAACTTAGAAGCTTCTCTGTGACCGACTAGGCTGTCAAAAACACAATGAAATGTACTACAGAGCAGGCATAGGATGCGGTACAGCTGATCCGGCAAATATTCGAATAGAAACTTTCGCCATATGCCCAATGGCATCAACTTCCGTTTTACGGGAATAGCCGATAATAAGTAATATATTGGTGATTATGGCATCACCTCGTGCAGCCAGACCCTTACTTTCCATACTTTGAAGTACTACACTGCGAGGCTAACAGACCCCGGATTCGGGAAATGTGCCTTCAACAAAAGTGTGCTGCAGTGATACGTATGGCTTCGTCCGATCTTCCCGACAATCCCCATCAACCTAGATCTTTCACCTTTCCTAGTCTCGCGTGGCCAGCCGTTCGTGTGGGGGAGAAGGGGCGAGAAGAATGTCTAGACACAGTGGCCGGGTTTTTGTTGGCGGCTGGTATGCATGACGTCATGATTAGCTGTTACCGCGCCAAATGACTAGTACAGGTAGTTACAATACACGAAAGCGTCCTGTTCATCCTACAATTTTCTATTGTGAACTGTAAATTAACTTGAGCGCAGACGGAGATCTGCTCCACCTCCGCAGCACATAATTGACCGGATGTCAAAATCACGAGGCTGCTTGGATGGATTGCGTTCTTTGCAAAGCGACTACGAACCTGCGACCCGCCGTTTACTGCACAGTTCTCGCAATGAACATTAAGGTGATCTTAGAAGAGTTTGTGGCCGCGTTTTACCCTGATTCGGTGAGCGTCATGCTCCCACCACAGTCTTGGCTCTGTCGACCTTGTGCAAGAAATCTAGAGAAGTTGAAATCCCTACGAGATGAGCTCAATAGGAAGGAGGCAGAGTTGCGGCGGCAGGTCAACGCCGTTGGGAAATTGCATGGCCTAGATGTTCAGGCTCAGCGAGTAGACGGTGATGAACCATCAGAACGTGCGCGCTTGATACCGATGTCAGCGTCTTCAGCTCGAGCTCGTTCTCCAGTAAAACGGTCTGCCAAAGAGTCTGGTATCAATCTTCCTGGCACTAAAAAAACCAGGTACGACATACCAACCAAACATACGTTTCAGCGACTTGCCACCGCCGGTGGGAAAGGACACAAAACGTCTCTACCTCCTACAAAGCGTTTCACTACCTGTTCCTGTAACGGGCGAAGTTCAAGGTACCCCATAGACTTAGTTGCAAACAGACTGGCAAGTGAAATCGACTCTTCATCGTACGACATTTTAGCGATTGAAGCCATGAAGTATCGGACGTGGTAGTTAAGCTACGCTCATAATTGCGGTTCTGCAACGTGATTCGTCACGCCAAGATTCTGGCGTCGCCAACAAAAACCTGGCCACTGTGTCCAGACGTACTAAAGCCCCTCCCTCCCCCGCGCGCAAACGTCTGGCCACGCGAGACTACACCTTTCCCAAGCGCTCATTTGAAAAGAAAGCGACAGTTACGAGGTCATTCCAAGCTTCCTGGTTTGACAAATGGACATGGATCCTCGACAGCGAGTGTAGCGACGCTGCCTTCTGTCATGTTTGCGCGAAGGCAAAGCAACAAGGAAAGCTCTAGGGTTCCAAGAAGGATTTGGCGTTTATAAGGAACGGATTCAGCAACTGGAAAAATGCTACAGAGGGATTTCGCTGCCACGAGAAGAGTCAGTGGTATTAAGATGCAGTGCAGATGATAATCTTTCTTCCCCACACTGTACGTGACGTTGGTGAATCGCTATCCATGGCGCATGGTCAAAGTAAATTAAATAACCGAAAGACCCTTGTCGATATCCTTCAAAACATAAAGTTCCTGGGCACTCAAGGCCTTACCTTACGTGGCCACGACGATAGAGAAAGCAACTTCGTGCAGCTCTCTAAACTCAGGGAATTAGACAATCCAGAAAAGAGTGGCTGGTTGGAGAAGAAAAGGACAAGTATGTATGTCCAAAAGTCCAGAATGAAATGCTGCAGATGATGTCTTTGAGCATCCTTCGATGTATCACTGCCAATCTCCACTCCTCTGATTGGTTTACTGTCATGGCAGATGAGTGCACTGACATGTCAAACAAGGAACAACTGGCTATCTGTTATCGTTGGGCTACTACTGACCTTGAAGTTCATGAGGAGTTTGTTGGACTTTACGAGATTGATAACATCTCAGCTAATACCATCGTGCAATCTCTGCAAGACTGCCTAATTCGCATGAACCTGCAATGGAACCGATGTAGAGAGCAATGTTATGATGGTGCCAGCAACACAGGAATGGTGTTGCCACACAAATCCTCACTAGAGAGCCAGCGCTCTGTATAAACATTGCTATGAGCATTCCCTCAATTCGGCAATGTGTGATACCATTAAACAATGCAAGTTGACCAGAGATGCCACGGATGTTACTCACGAAATCAGGAAGTTTGGTGAAGTTCTCGACAAAGCGAAATGCACAGTTTGACAAACTTAAGCAAGAGTTGTCGCCAGATCTCCCAGGCTTCAGGTACTTCGTCCCACACGCTGGATTGTGAGGGCAAAAACCTTACAGAGCGTACAGGATAATTATTGTGTGTTACAAAAGCTCTGGACTTCGTCCTTGATGGAAATGTTAATCCTGACATCAGAGCACGTCTGAATGGTGTGAGAGCCCAGATGAAATCATTCGACTACTATTTTGGCTTCAGTGTTGCTAAATTAGTTCTTGATCATGGCGATAACTTGTCATTGGCTCTCCAAGGCACTGCCGTTTCTGCAGCTGGAGGCCAGCGTTTGACATCTTTGACCGCCAAACCTCTTGCCAAGATGCGCACTGCCGAAACCTTCACTCTATTTTGGGATTTGTTAAAGAAGACCCTTGGTACACTTCATGTAAATGAGCACAGGCTCTCTCGAAGTCGGAGAGCGCCTCAGCGGTTAGACACAGCTAATAGATCAGAATATTTCCCAGTAAGGGTGGAAGACCACTACGGTCAGATCTATTTTAAAGTATTAGACTTTGCTATCTCTACCATCAACGTGAGGTTTGATCAACCTGGGTATGCAATGTACCGCCAACTGGAAGACCTCCTCCTGAAAACAGTGCATGCAGAAGATGCCAGCGACGAATTCAGGTCGGTGACAGACTACTATGGCGATGACTTCGCCCCAGATCGCCTGTCAGTGCAGTTGACATCACTAGCGGCACAATTTGATGGAAGTAAAGAACTGTGTCTCCAAGATATCCTGACTTATGTACAAGAGTTTCCTTCTGCAGAACATGTCATCTTTTCAGAAGTGTTGACAGTCCTTAGGCTCATCTTAGTTAACCCTGCCACCAACGCCACCAGCGAGAGTTCCTTTTCAGCAATGCGTAGGTTGAAGAAATAGTTACGCTCTACAATGGGCCAGACTCGACTATATGCAGTGATGTTGCATCATGTGCACAAAGAAAAGACTGACCAACTGTCAATTATACACCTCGCAAACACGTTTGCCCGTAGTAATGAACACAGAGTGTTTTTGGCACCTTTTCTGAAAAGGATATGTAAACACTAATTGGTGCCTCGTGTGTGTGTGTGTGTGTGTGTGTGTGTGTGTGTGTGTGTGGTGTGTGTGTGGTGTGTGTGTGTGTGTGTGTGTGTGTGTGTGTGTGTGTGTGTGTGTGTGTGTGTGTGTGTGGTGTGTGGTGTGTGTGGTGTGGTGTGGTGTGTGGTGTGTGGTGTGGTGTGTGTGTGTGTGTGTGTGTGTGTGTGTGTGTGTGTGTGTGTGTGTGTGTGTGTGTGTGTGGGTCGACACTGCTTGTAAAATACATCTTTAGATGTGAAATGGAGTCGAGACTATCAACGTTCCCGAGAGATGTAAACTACGAATAGTGTTGCCCTACCCATCTACTAGAGCGCGCAACGTTGCCCCACCCATTAGCGCGCGTTAGGCCGGACCAGTCACTTTTTGCTTTTTACGCCCCTGTAGCATATTAATTAACTAAGAAACCATGTTGGATTTCATTCCTTATTTGTCTGTTTACTTGTTTTGCTCTTTCATTTGACAAAGAGATGATGTAGAAGTAGAAGTAATGATAATGTAAAAGTAGAAGTAATGATGATTAGAAGACACATGACAGTGATGTATTTTACAGACTGGTTAGTACCACATAGCAAACGCCTTGGAGTGCCCACAATCGTAGTCAGAGTAGTAAAAAACACTGAAACATGTGTGACAGGCAACGACAATATACGGAAAACTTATATACGGGGTTTTGAGGGTACAGTGTAGCGTGGGCTCGATTCTGCTGTTCTACTACATCGGTGTCTAGAAGTGGGATGACCGAAGGAAAGGTTTGTGTCCAGAATCATTTAGCGATGGAGAATGTGCGCAATGGATCAGATGCTTTGAGATGTGTTCTGACGCGAACAAATGGGACGGTGCAACAAAGTTCGTTCGTCCACCTACCTTACTACAGGGACTAGCTTTCTCCGTCTTTGAAAGGCTCGATCTTTCCGAAGACGACCGGAAGTCGTACTCAGCTTTGAAGGCAGCACTCCTGAACGTGTTTGAGCCGAACACAGAAGAACGGAGACGTCATGCCCTTCGTCAGCTGCAGCAGCGCCAATTGGGCAAAAGCGAGGATGCAGGCACGTATGTCTACCAGTTGGAGCGTCCACTTGACCGTTCATGCCCGGGACTAGACAAGGAGGTAAGAGATCTCGGGTTGCTGGACCGCTTTATAGATGGATTGCCGAACGAAATCCGCGAGAAGTTGCCACTCGTCCCGGCGATGGATTTACGAACCATTGTCAACCGCACCAGAGAGCTCTTGTTGTTTGATAGGAGTCACAGATGTTCTTTAGACATCGGGCAGGGGTCAGTTGAGTCACCTGATACTGGAATGTCTCACCTACCAGCGACGCCTGTCCCCGCCATGCAGCCGGCTGTAGACGTGCCACTAGCCCCAAATTTAGAGCGACTTCTCACAGGACGGACCAACCAATTGCAAAGCCTGCAGACAGCTGTCATGAAACTCAACCATGAATGGCGCTCGGAAAGGGAACCAACAAGACGATCTAGCTGAGGAAGACGTCCGGTAGGACAGTGTTACTCCTGCGGTCAGATGGGACACCTTGCAAGAGATTGCCGCCAGCGTTCTCAACAAAAGGTGATACCATCATGTGACTTGCATCATATCGATTTACAACAACAATTTGGAGTGTACGGGGCTAGTGATCGTGTGCTGACTGTCAAGGTTCCCGTATGGCAGAACGAGCCAAACTATGAATGTACAATTGACACTGGCGCGTCCGTGTCTCTTCTTCCTTTGTCTGTCGTAGTTGGATTAGACTTAAACGCAGTAAATGATAAATTGCAACTCACCTCGGTATCCGGTGCACCACTGGAAGTCCACGGTACTGTGTCACTTTCGGTCCGATTGGGTGAGTGGGAAACAAACCACACGTTTATAGTAGCAGATATCCAAACAGCACTAATCCTGGGCGCTGATGTCCTGGCCCTGCACGACATGACGGTGGACCTCCGCGCTCAACGGCTGGACAGGGGTATGGGCCACGTGAACCTCATCATTACCCGGCACGGCTACGAACAGCACCGCGTCATTTTGCATGAAGACACCACGATACTTGAAAACCACCGAATAATAACGAACGCCTCTGTTGTTGATGTTGAGCGTATGCAGGTCTTGGAGGTAAGCCCCTCCTTGTTTGAACCCGTTCCGGAGCTTACCACTCGCACAGGTGCCCTGGTAGCTCGTGCAGTCGTCAACGTCTCCAATGGGAGTGCCCCAGTGCAACTGATGTCAGTCGGTGGACCTATTCACCTTCGCAAGAGAACGTCTTTGGCCACGTTCGTCACCTTGCCCACTCAGTGGCGGACTTGGGGGCTTTGGGAGCTGACGTACCCAGCACATGCAGGACAAAGCAGGCAACTGATCCCGTTACAAGCGACCAGCTTCTTTCACTGTTTGATTTTTCTGCTACCCCTTTGAGCTCCGCGGACTTGCAACAATTTCAGAACTTGGTATATCAGCACCGCCGTGTTTTCTCATTACACAGCACCAACGTTGGCCAACCCACGGCTGTTTATCATAGCATTCCCACTGGTGATGCACGTCCCCGGAAGCAACCACTCGGTCGGCTACCTCACGCCTTGCGGCCCGTGGTGGACGGGCAACTGAATACAATGCTTCGAGCCGATGTTATTCAACCATCTTCTAGCCCGTGCTCCTCTCCAATTGTGCTAGTCAAGAAAAATGACGGGACCCATCGCTTTTGTGTAGACTACCGTGCTCTGAGCTCTCTCACGGTCAAAAATTCGTACCCTCTGCCACGTATCGATGAAACACTTGATTCCTCGTCTGGGTCACAGTTCTTCTCAACGCTAGACCTAGCCAGCGAGTACTGGCAAGTTTCAGTTAGCCTGGAAGACAGACCAAAAACTGCGTTCAGCACCACTCGTGGACTCTACAAATTCAAGTCAATGCCGTTTGGCCTGGCTAATGCACCCAGCACCTTTCAACGGCTCATGGAGTCGACCTTGGCTGGCCTTCAGTGGGAAGACTGCCTAATCTGTCTCGACGACATCATCGTATTCTCCGCTACTTTTTCCCAATATCTTCGAAGACTGAGTAAAGTGTTCTGCCGACAGCAGAATTCTGGGCTTAAACTCAAGCCAACCAACAGTCATTTTTGCTGCTCATCCGTCAGCTACCTCGGTCACGTCGTCTCCGCCGATGGTGTCGGCCCCGATACTGCGAAAATAGACGCAGTCCAGAACTTCCCAATTGCACGTAACAGTTTGGAATTAAAGCATTTCTTGGGCCTAGCCCGTTATTACAGACGGTTCATGTAGGGCTTTTCACAAATACCGTCACCCCTCTTTGCACTGCTTCAAAAGGGGCACGCCTAAAACTGGACCCCCGCTTGCTCTCATGCTTTCATTGCTCTCGAGGACTTACTGACTTCAACTCCTGTTTTGTCATACCCACGGTTTGATATGGATTTCCATCTGGCCGTCGATGCTTGTGATACGGGATTAGAAGCTGTCCTCTTTCAGAATTATGATGGTTGCGAGCACAACATCGCCTATGCAAGTCGCTCACTAAATCGGGCGGAACGAAATTACTCTACAACAGAAAAAGCCCTCGCACTGGTATGGGGAACCAATCACTTTCGGGTGTATTTGTACGGTCGAGATTTACTCTAGTTACCGATCACTGCCTTTCACGTGGCTAAAATCGGTCAAGGAACTGCGTGGTCGCCTGCTACCTTGAATGGTAGCAATATCCGAGTACGAAAGGAATATTGAGTATAAGCCAGGCAAGGATCATTCCAACGCCGACGGTCTCTCACGGAGGCCGCGCCAGATCGACGACTCCTGTATTGATTCAAGCGTTGACAGGGATGATGCTTACACTTTTGTGGAGCAGTCGACCTTAACCTCAGCTACTCATTGACTGACACTGCGGTCCTTCAAACAACTGATGAAACGCTACGCCATTCCCTCCAGCAACTCCCTGCCGGTCGTCCTGCCCTCAGCGGAATGTGGAAGTCAGATAGCAAGTTTCGCCGTTCCTGGACTGTTTGGCCTCAGCTAAAGTTGGAGGATGGTGTTTTGGATAGAGTCAAGCAATCGCCAGGATCGTCTGATAACCGCCCACTAATTGTCTTACCACAGCGCTTGCTTGACGAGGCTCTTTGTCAGCTGCACGACAATATGCGGACATTTTGGGGTGGAAAGACTGTGGCTAGCGCGGCTGACCGATTCTGGTGGCCAGCGTACATCAGTGATATCCAACGCTGGGTGAAGTCTTGTGAAGTGTGTGCCCGGTCCAAACCCCCTCAACCCCGTCCTCAGGCAAGGCTTCAGAGCATACCGGTAAGAGGACCTATGGAAATGGTCGCGATTGAGGTCATTGGACCGCTACGAGAAACAGCAAACGGCAACCGTTTCATCCTTGCGTTCACCGACTACTTCACTAAATGGCCAGAAGCCTTTCCCATGAAAAGCAGAGACAGTCGCCATAGTCCTTGTCCAAGAGGTCTCCTCTCGTTACGGCGTACCCATGGTCCTTCATAGCGACCAAGGAACTTCGAGAGCTTACTTATAAAAGAGATCTGCTCGCTACTACACATTCGTAAATCACGAACCACCCCATATCACCCCGAAGGTGACGGTTTAGTCGAGAGACTGAACCAGACTCTGATACGAGTCCTCAAATCGTATGTCTCGGAGAACCAACGGGAATGGGACGATTGGATTCCGCTGGCTCTTCTGTCATATAGAACATCAAGGCAGAGCTCGACACAAGAGACTCCATTCAAGCTGATGTTTGAGAGAGATCCTCGAACAACAGTCGATGCCACATTTGACACGAATGTACCAATGGCTCAGTTAGCGACAGAGTATGCTCAACAACTACAGGTGCAGCAACGTGTGACTCGTGAGCTCGTGGAGGATCATCTTGCAGCTGCCCAACACCGCCAAGCTACGAACTATAATAAGTCAATTAAGGAACCGCAGAAGAAGCACCAGGTGGGTGATCTGGTTTGGCTGCTCAACACAGACGTGAAGCGTGGATGATCTTCCAAGCTCAAGAGACCATGATTAGGCCCGTTTGTTATCACAAGGCAATGTGGTGTGCAGAACTACACCATTAGGCGTCTCGGAAGTGGCCGGGTGATGAGGCTTCATTACAACCGCCTGATACGATACTATCGACGGGATCCGAGGAGGTTCGGCAGAGACCCGGACCAGTGCAACACAAGTCAGCGAGAAGTAGCAGAAAGTCATGATCAACCACCGGAGAAGGAACATCCCCACAAGAACTTCCGATGTCGACAAAGAACAGAGCGCTTCCCTACCTCCAGTTGTGGACCACGACGAGGACGACCTGTCTCGAGTAGAAACGGAGACTGTGCCAGACGAAGCAGATGAAGGGCAAGAAGAAGCAGACGCACCGCAAGAGATGCCGCCAAGACCACGACGCCCACCGCGTTGGTTTACAGACTATGAGGTTGACTTACAGACTACCTGAGTATTTCTAATTCTGGCTCTTTTCATGTAAGGAGGGAGAAGTCTGACAGGCAATGACATAATATACGGAAACTTAGATACGGGGTTTTTGAGAGTACAGTGTAGCATGGGCTCGATTCTGTTGTTCAATTACAATTAGAAGACACGTGACAGTGATGTATTTTACAGACTGGTTAGTACTACATAGCAAACGCCTTGGAGTCCCACAATAGTAGTCAGAGTAGTAAAAAACACTGAAACATGCTTACCCCTTATTGCTACAATATTCATACGGAATACTGACTACGGTACAGTACTGTACCCTTCAAAACGATTTTGCGCATGCGTACTAGCCAAGGGGCAGAAGGCCCTTGCCCATGGTGTCTACACCAAAAACTACTTTACTATCCCATAGACTACGCAACACTTAAGGGAACCTGGCAACTAAACTTGGCCACCATGATTCTGTTGAGTTATTTTAGGCCTGCTAGACTAGTAGTCTTCTCAGAACTACACGGGCAAGCGCCTGCAATGCCCAATACCTAACTACACAACATAAGGAACAGCAGTAACGCATTCTCAAAGTTGTGTGCCGCCGTAAGACCTTGCATCTCTGGAGCGTAGGGTGGCGGCCGCCATCTTAGCCAGAAAAGTCCCGGATAACTTATATATGAAATCCAGGATGTGAGCGCAAAAAACTTACAGGAAATACGAGGCATTGCTTGGGGATCACTGATCGCAGTTTTAAATTTAACCAACCTAAAATAAAATTTGATGTGCAAGCATCCTGAAGTCGACCGGGGTGCTACTGTACATGCCGTCGCTAGAAATTCAAAATTCACTCAATTGTTGAAAAGATTGTATTAAAGAGTCTGACAGTAAAAAACTATGTAGAATAAAGTTTTCGATTACTTAGTTAGGCGTAGACTTTCATATTGTTTTGTAAAATGGTTAATTAGCGCGCGTTAGACGAAGACACCATAGGGGCTTCTGCAAACATCCGCTAGCTCTCGTTGCCTCTTGGGGTAAGCTGCAAGTTCTGTTTGGTTTTATTTATTAACTAGCTAGCTGATCTAGTGAACTGCATAATCTGTGCTCTTGCTAGAGCGGAACGACACACTTTTGGTGTCTAGCACAGGATCAGGACATTCCTTGACCAGATTTCAGGTAAGGTGCGTCGTCACTGCTTGTCAAACTGACTTGTTTTCGGTTACACACCTTAATTGCATGTTCACTTCTAGTGAAGCTCGTGTTTGCATGGGACAGAAAGCAGAGAATAGGAATACCACTGTATGAGTAAAATAGTTATTTATAACCATAAAATAATAATGAGTTGAAGTAGACTTCGATCCAGTGAACTGCAATCTCTCTTGGATATGTGTGAATATGTAGGTGGATGCTGAATTTCATAACCACAGGGAAATATGCTCAAAACTCCATCACGTTTTTGATGGGATTTTTAATGGAATTCTCTGTGCCATTGAGGGTTACACATGGGAAATATGTCTGGGTTTAGAAAACCCGTTGTCATCCCACAGCTGCGTCCTTTACAATGGTGTAGCTTGCAGGACATATACTGCACAAGGCAGTCTACTGTCTATTCCCAGCAGAATGATTACATCAGAACTACTAGTAATTTCAAGGGTTAAAATATTTGAGGCCATACCCACTCAAATAGACCACTCCCCCAAGCGCCACGCTACTTTTCAATTCTGGGGAAACCCCTGAGAAGCATGCATGGAGCTGGGATTGAGGCTTTTGGAGAAGATTCGAAAAACCAACAAGTATACATACCTCTTTGTCTCTCTTGCCTGTCACTGCAGCTACAAGAACTGCTTTCTATTGGAAAATAATATCTTCAAGTACTGCTGAGTGCTCAACACAAAGGTTGCGCACAGGTTGCTCATGACAGTTTAACTGGAAGAAACTACAACCGCTAGCTGTTGGTGATTCACCACCTGGGCAAGATAATCATCAGAAACCAAGTGAAATGCACATAACTGACAAGCACAGCGTGAAAAGTAGCAAAGACAGTGGTTCTTGTGGAAAACATTTTTAGAGTCGGTTTTTTGCTAATGCAGAGTGGAGTGTCATATATTGGCTCATGATTATAATCAGAAATAGAAATCGCTGAAATTTTACTTAAAATATATGGATGTGTTTCCAAACTGTTTCTGTGCAGCTGTAATGCAAGCATTCGTTGAATAATGTCATAAAAATATGCATTAATTAAGTGCAATTTATCTGCCTTGCATTTCAATCCATATATGGACTTGCAATTTGCAAATCCACAGCGTGTTCGTATAGACCTAAAATTATGGGAAAGAGATAGTTTCTGTAAATTCTATCATGTTGGGTTAGGAAAGGGTTTGTTGTGGGAATCCAAACTCCCAAGTATGGGAAATGGGTCACAATCCCATGCTGGGTTTTACGCGATTTTTCATCAATATCCCACCACTTTTCCAAGTCTTTCCTATGTGGGACTTTGGGAGTATTTCCCTGTGGACCTGGGGTTTGACCTCAAGACATCTAAGTTTATAAGATGTACAACTGGTGCATGTAAATGGATGCCCATCTTTTTGTTCCTGATTTTTTCTTTGGAAGTTGTGAACTGGATTTTGATGATCCTATGCGTCACGGTTATGTTATACTTTACTTTCTGTGTGGATTTAAGTCATACTTCTTCAATTGATGCAGAAGTGAAGATTTTTAACTTTTTCTTTCATGTCTTCAAAGGACCCAGTCCAAGTGTTCTTTATTGTTTCATGTCAGCTTTAGACTTAGAATAATTCTTATCTAAATCGAAATATTGTGTTGGTTGAAACAGTGCAGTCAGAAAAATTGCAGTATTATCCATGGTAGTGTTATGTTCATTGCAACTAGTGTGTTTTCTTTGGTTGGTGTGGTGAGGATCGAAGAAATCAAACACTTCAATTATGTCATCAGTTTTGGACTTTTCAGATGAGGTTAATTTAGTACATGTTTTGGTTCTTCACAGCTCTATAAAATCATCATTTTTTAGTTCTATCAGTGAAATGGAAATTCTATGCAGTGTTAGTTGCAGAGACTCTTCATGGACAATACATAGATTGATTAGACACTTTGAAAGTAGCTCTATCTCCAGGATAGAGACCGTACAGTTTTAGGATAATATAATAGTTGAAAAGATTATTGCACGTTTGCATGTCGCGGAGTATGAGTATCACATATAGCCATTTACTTGGAATTACTCTTTTATACAGGCATTCCTAAGTATGTTACTGCAAATAATAACAAGACTAGTCAATGAGGATTATAGACTGCTGGATTGACAAAATGGCACCTGCCCCATTCCTCGTGCATTAACTAACAAAGCATTTGGTTAATCTACAAGAGTTTCTGATCTTGAAACAAACTGGACTGACTTTTAAAATGATTGCGTTTATGTTCATGTTAAAGTGATTTCAGTTAGTCTAGCTCATTGAAGAAGAAATAGTTTCCAAACTCTTCCATATTAAGGGCCATGTTTCTGGAAAAGAAGTCAGGTGTTGTTATTCTACTTTGGTCTGTGTGGTCTCTTACTGGAGATGCATGAGTAGCCAGCGTTTGAAGTAGGGGTATTCATGAGGTGGTATTTTAGCCCATTTAATGCAACTCAGTAAACCTTCAGTAGGAAAATGTTGCTAGACGTTGTTGGCTTTCTCTGCATTGTAACAGCATGCTGATCTCATTCTAGTAATATGATCCTGAGCAAGGTTTTTACTGAAATACAGGAGTACAAGCACTTTTGCATTACAATCATTTGAAAATGTGAATATGGTTTTAGTATACTTCTTTAGAGATCTAAACGTTTTTGGCAATTCAATCATTCAACTTCTTTGCTTCTGCTATCAGTGGAAGGTACAGTGTATCAGTCTTATATGCAAGAGGGAGGGTTAACTATAGGCAGTGAATATGACATTTATTTCTGCTATTTATATAAGACTCGTGTATCTCCTACTCATCTGAACTGAACTGGCGCTGCCAAAGGCAACAAACATAAATGCTGACATGTGGTTTTGTACTTCTGCCAGCCTCTGAAAGTCAAGGACACCAGCTACTATATCAAATATCAGATGGACTGTGATTGCAGATCATCATTGCTTTGTGGAACATTTATGGTATCAAAGAAACTCTTGTGATAATCTACAGATATGTCAATATATTGAACTCAATTTCAAATGTTAGATTGCAAACTTGGCATCACTAATGCTTATTGTTGGTTATTTCAATTTGTGAAGAATTTATGCTTTATTTTGTTTTGTAACTACTGCTTTTCAAAAACACTTTTTCGAGTTTTGAGAAGGTAATCTCAAATCCATGCCACTCGATTGGTAACAGGTGAATGTGCAGTAGTCTTTCTGTTTTTGTTAAGGCAAAACTCTTCTGGTAAGGAACTTTTTGTGAACGTTTCAAGGGTTTGATTGGCGGCTTGTTCATTTTCTCTAGTTGCCATAACAACAACAAATTGCAATTACTGTTTTCTGATTGAGGGCGTGGCACATTCCTGATCATGACAAACTTAATCAACTAGGCAGCTGAATATGAATGTGAGAAATCTGTAAGTGACTATCATCTTCTATCATGCAAGCATGGCGGTGGGCAAGGGTGGCAGGCAACGCAATAAATTGTCGACATATTGAGCATTTGCTTGCATGAGCTGAAAATCCATCATGAGAAGGAGCCTCAGTAACGATACTCAAGGAATGAAATTGGACCAAACATAGTTGTGTACAACTGAGATTCAAGTCATGATTTCAGTGTATAGTTGTGGCTCATTCACAGTAAACATGCAGCACAGGAAGAAGGTTTTGCAGCAGCAACGAGAGGAAGGAAGGAAGCAAAGTATGATAGATCTTCTTAAGAACTACTTCTCTAAACTTTACTCCATTAATTTTTAAACATTTTAAACAGTGGGATCAGCAGCTGAGAAGTGTGCCTAACCAGTCTGGCAAATCATCTTGAGACATTGACGAGAGAAGAAACGAGGCAGCTTTTAAATCATTTTAGAAGACAGAAGTTTTCAATCGTTTTCAGTGCTGCTGTTCTCAAGTCATCATGAACAAATTGTTTTCTATTACCAGCTCGAGCAGATGAGAACATTTATGAGGGACATCCAACATAGCGTTGACTAGATTGAACCATGTATTTTTATAGAATTTAGTGATAGAAATTTTACATTTTTGCGTTTCATTAAAGCCAGCCAGTCAGCAATCAGTCACATTTTCTGTGTATGGCTCATAGCTGACATCAATATTACCTCTAATAGGATGTATTATGAAAAATGCTTTTATATATAATGTTTTATGTAGTCCCGGGCTATCTTTTGATCTCTTCTAAATTTAAAAGACAAGACTTTAGATACTATACCTTGTTATGACTTTTGCTGCAATTGTGCATTCATTCCTAGGTGATTTGGTAGATTTTGTTATATTATGGTGTAAGCAAAGGAAGCAATTAACCTAAATATTCTACTTAGGCCGCACAGAAAAAATAGTCTGATTGGAGTAACATGCAGCGGAAAAAGACGGGCGGGCAGGCGAAGTTTTTTACCTAAAAATACTTTTCATAGATCTTGCTGGACAAAGATTCTGTTTCTGACTAACGCCTTTAGTAAAACAAAGTACACATATCAACGCTTAAACTCAGCAAGGAGCTGCACCTCATCATCTAACTCAGCGTCTTGTTTGGAGGACGTGTCTGTGGTCGCAGTTTGCACGCTGAGTACATTGTCCACTTGATCTCCGAATCCAACCTCCCGCAACACTTCGCGAAGACTACAGTCACCAGACACACGAACAATCTTGCTATCTCTCAAAACTTGTGCCGCCTGGGACACGAATATGCGTCTGGGGCGAGGCTAGACATGCACAGGACAACAGCAGACATCTTATTTTTCAGCATGCGCATGCGGAAAAAACATTGGCCATCCAAACACAGCTCGCTGAGTACATCATCCACTCGATTACCGAATCCAACTTTCTGCAATACCCCACGAAGCCAGACAAACGAAGAATTTTGCCATCTCTCAAAACGCATGTTGAACACTGATATCCCCAGACCAACAGAAAACGTATTTTAATATTAACTTTTTAAAACTCAGCGGCCCTCCAAACACGGGCAGGCAGGTTACCCCAATCAGACAATTTTTGGGTGCGTCCTTACTTTAATTACTGTGAGGTTGCCTAGTTGGCTGTAGAGGCATACCTTTGTGTTCTGCTAAAAATTATCGACATTCCCATTTTGGTTAGTGTAGTATCTATAGAATCAATGCAGTTTATGCTGTCATTATAGCGATTTCGCTATTCAAGAAGATACAGTGTGCTATTGCCTATATGGCACTTTGTGATGAGTTGAATTGTCAGATTTCCAACCAACAACTTGGCTGTGGTTTGATGATAAAATAATTTGTGTCTATCTATTCTATTGTCTAAAAGGCGCCATGCACGTACGGGTATTTTCTTCCTATCAACCGTTGATTTACGCAAATAGAATGCGGTCTTTCTCTATGCAGGTCAGAGCAACAGCTAGTCTACATATGGTATTGAACGTGCACTCAGGGAGGATTGGAGAGGGTCTTGCACCTGTAGTTTAAGGTGTGCCCTTCACTGTAATATATGATGTAATATAGTAAAGACAACTCTGAGCTAGTTATACAGTACTTAATTAATTAATTAATGTAGGTGTACAGTCTGCAGTCAGTTATTAATATACTATTGCTACTGGTACTACTCATGCACTATATGGTCATCTTGTACATTCTTTTTTTAAAGAAAAAAGCTGTAATCCAACGGTAATAGTGAATCTTAGATTTCAACAGATTGTCTGTGGTAGGTAGAACCGTTCTGGTTCTTACGCTAATCCTTCTGCTAGACTAGCTGTCTTCCTGCTATTGCTATATTTCTATGATCTAGTAGTGAGAGCCATGGGTCTCATTTAGTGATTTGTGTTTTGCCCATAATCTGTTTCGCAGTTTTAACTGAATTTTCTGCTTTCCCATTCGGGCTTAAAGTTGTATGATCAATCAAACTGGTAGGGTTTGCGAAAGTCTTTGAACTTTGATGAAAATTGTTGGCCGTTGTTGGAAAAAACTATTGATGGTATACCATATTGTGCAAAATATGTTTCCAGTTTATTGATAACTGTGGCTGAATCATAGATTTTCCAGAAATAGCTGTAGTAGTCAATGAGATAATGTTGATCTGAAAATGAGATAATGCTGATCTGAAAATGAGAAAATGTCTAGTTGCACTTTGGTCCATGTGTGTCTGGGATATGGTGCAGTGTTAATATATTCTTCTGCTGTTGTGGACCATGAACTTGACAGGCTTTATATCTGCTGACATATGCTGCAATGTCAGCACTCAATCCAGGCCAGAATAAACATTCTCGTACTTGGCAGTGACACCCGATGATGCCAGAGTGTTAACTACCTTGAGAGTGATTTAGGTAGGACACATCAATCACCTCTGTAGACAATGTACGAGAAGATGACCTAACTCTACTATAGACTTTGCAAGCTGTAGTATGAGGAAATTATATGTGTCGTTATGCCCCTCCATGATGGGCAAGTGGGGTTCTTATACCCCATCTGGGCGCTCACCAACCCGGCAGGTGAGCCCATCAGGGTATATGTTTCTGTGTAGTTCACACGGCGATCAATGACTAGCCAATTTGATACAGGTTAGGGTTTGTTATCAAGTTTTGTAATCAAGGGTTTGTTATCAAGTTTGGTATCAAGTTTTGTCTTTGGGTTGATTATTGGCAGAGTGCACTTGCCCAGTGGTTCCAATTTGCTGTTATCGTAAAGAGCTAAAACTTGACCAGATATCTTTAGTGCAGTTCCGGGTAGTATCTTCCACGTTCTGATAACGTTTCAAGAGGCACCTGTGTCAAATTGCAGACGTACTAGGTAACCACCAACTGACATTGTGACGTGTAGTTGATTTGCATACTGTGTAAGATGAGAATTACGTATTCATCAAATCTCGCCGTGTTTTTGTGTGCTGTGTGAAGTGCTTCCGCTTATACATCACGTTGGTTTTACTGAAGCTGTATGCTTCCATGTGACGAAGTACTGTTGCCATATCATATCTGTTTTCACCTTCCGCGAAGAGCTGGTGTCTAGTACCTTTAGAGCTTTTTCTGGCAGGCATTGCTGGAACGTCGCTACTCGATTCTCATGCGATCTTTTGCTCAAACGTGATGAGAAGTCGAAAGATTCCCGTTGTCTTTGAATGTTTGCCAGTTTGCCAGTAAAGCACTTTCTTTAGATTTTGTCCAACGGGCAAGACTACCACCGCAATTTGTTTAAGTTTGACTACTTAAGAGAAATTTGTTCCTTTTCAAAAAGAGTCAAGAAAACAATATCATTGTAGGTCTGACTGCTTTCTGAGTGATCTTCTAGATATTCGTCTAAGCGAGATGCCATATATAGAAATTCTAATTTGTCTTAATGATCATTAGTTTGCTTAGAAGAAGGTACTCTACTTTCCTTTCTAAAGAAAGAAACAATTTTGTTTAAATATGTTTAATAACAGTTTAACAAGATATATTGGTATCAGAACACCGAACACCACCAGCATTGTGCCTTATCTATACAGATCTTCCAACAAATTTTCAAAATGTGTTTCAGAGCCATGTTTAGTCTCTTCTGCTTCTTCCAGAAATCTACTTACAATAACATGTTCTCACATACATCGCAATCTTCACATAAATCATCGATCTAGCAAATCACTGCATCAGCCGTGGGTGCATCGGTGATCAGAGTATTGATACCTGCCATTTGCTTATCGATCCACAACGTTGACCATCGGCATTTAGACACCTCAGTGTATCGAAAGTTGGCATTGGTTTATCAACTAATGTATCGAATTTTGTCCACGTGATTGATTTGTAAACGTGTGGCACTCTATGTAAAAATTGACGCTTGGCGGGCTTCTTGAAGAAGCGACTGTTTGCATCCGGTGCTTCGCCTTGTACGGAGGAAAAATAGCTAGACCCCTGAAAATAATTTATAACTATTTTGAGGCCAAATTCTGAAAACATCTGATCTCTACCAAACAAAATATTTTGAATTTCTATTATTGATATTGAAAAAATAGAGAGTAAATGTAGATTTTTGAGAGTCTAGAAAGAAAGCAAGTGAAAACCCAATGCATCAGTCACATTATTAGTGTACTTTGCTGTCTGGAGAATGACCAATCTTGTCTAGTAACTCAAACGCTATCTGCTAATAAAAAGGTAATGAATATTTATCTACGGGGGTAGGAAGCGGGGTACTGGGGGCTGAAGCCTCCTCGCTCAGTCTACGAATTGAAATTTTCTGTGCGAGTGACTTTTGCAAATCTGGTACGGTGTGGCAAACGAGGTAGTTTGCTTACTCATGATGACATCCACGGTACAGCCGCTTCGCTCTTGAACGTCTTCCTTCCTACGCCACTTATCGGTTATCCCAACTAAATTATGGAAGAGCGTATGATGGCGTGTCCTATTTACGGAAAGTTTCTTCCCAATTTACGGAAGTACGTGCAGATATCCTTCCCAATACGTTTCTGTTACTGACAATGGATGTAGCTGAGCTCACTCTCCCTAATGGCATGGTCGTCTATCATCACTCTAAATCCGTTGGGAAATGGCAAGAAAGAGATGCCATTTCGACCTACAACGAGATCTACAGAGATGAACTTTATCTTCATGACGGTTTCTTTAAGTTAGATGACTTGACGAAAACTGTGTTTGACTGTGGCGCTAACATTGGCTTGTTCTCTCTTTGGGCTGCTCAACGATGTCCGAAAGCGAAAATCTTCGCTTTTGAACCGATACCGCACACATTTGACATGCTGAAACGCAACGTCGCCAGACATGGATTCGATGATCGCCATCAACTCTACCATGTCGGGTTGGCAGAGATCCCTTTGAACGGAAAGCCACATGATAGGGAAGTGAACTTCCGCTTCTACCCAGAGTTCAGCGCTATTTCGACATGCTTGTGGGAAGAGCAGGAGCAGATTCACATTCTTACCGCGCCAACTGAAGATAACGATTTACAAATATTTGAACGGTTTGAAACAGTCGAGTGCAAGATTCGTTGTCTCAGCGACATTATTAAAGAAGAAGGAGTGAGCGAGATTGATTATCTCAAAATTGATGTTGAGGGTAATGAGTTGGATGTTATCAATGGGCTCTATAGAGACGACTGGAACAAAATACAGCAGGTTTGTGCTGAAGTCCAATCAACTAACGGTAAAATTGAGAAGTTTAAGAAAATCTTGAAAGACAGCGGATTCGAGGTTTCTCTTACGAATGCAAAAGCAGAGTGGCTTGGACATGGTATTAAGATGATTTATGGTCGTAGACCAGAATACAGAAAGTAATGGACAGCATCAAATTTGCGAAGTACTGTGCACCGATCAATTAAAATAGAACATAGAAACGAGTGTGCTTGTAGACTTATAGCCATGCATTTACTGAACTATGATATTATGGTTATTGTTCTCATAGCAAACCAAAACAATTTAATAGTAGGCATTTTGTGCTTATCAATTTTAGTAAACTTCTAGTCTTATTAGACTGAGAGAACGGGCACGCGTAAGTGGAAGCGATCTATTTATAGTAGCAATCCTACTGTTGGGAAGCTTGACTTCCCAAGACAGCGAAGATTGTTAATTAATGACATTCCTGCTGTGTTGCCGGATCCGGTTCTACAATCCATCAAATGGTATGACACTGTGAGATATGCGCAGAGTTTAAGTGAAACAGACTACTCGTTGCTGTAAAAACCAAACATGCTTTCGATCGGTCTTAATTGTGCAGCTTTTACAGTAAGATAAACTGCTTTGAGAAGAGGGTTCGTTACAAGATCTTCCACAATGGCTGGCGCGAAAATGCATAATTAAAGTTACTGTAATAAAGATTTTGTCATATTGTGTTGTTAAATTTCTCCAATTATGTTCTCCAGAGAAATGGCATCCCCAAAGTCATACTCTCTTAGAGTTAATGGCACAACTCTTAGCAAGCATATTTTAGAGAATTTAGCACCATGTACTGATAGTGTACGTTATACACCTATGTCAGAAGTATAAGATAAGTTGAACGTCGTGAACGTTAGAGTTGTACACTTGCACAGCTTCCGTTACTCGACGTCTTCAATAACAGGGCTGTCGGCTAGAAGAAGCCATGCAGTCAAGAGCAATTGCATATGTATCAAAGTAGGCAGGGAAGCCGTTGTCATTGTGCTTGAGCCAAGTGTGGCACCAAGCTCTAAATTTTGTGGCACCAGGTCTGGCGTGGGAGTCTTACTCTTGGCATTCATGACTGACTTAGTCTAAAGGCCGCGGATAAACAGCTTTTGCTGTGTATACAATTTTGCAATCATTGATTTAATGGTACCGTATGTACAGCAGTTGCTTGACTTACGCTATTGCACTGGAGACCGCTTGGGGCCACAATTTTGGCACTAGCCATAACTAGGGCTGGCAACACTGGTGTCATGACTGTTGTCGTGATTAATAGGGACAGATTAAGACTTCATTGACACGAGAAGCACATGATGCGTAGTCATGTGCTAAGTGCACATGATGTGGCCATGTCATTCTGACATACATTGTAATTAGTTTTTTAGATTCAGTGTGAATTGTGCCAAAGTGTGAGTTGGGTTCGGATTAGTAAGTTGCTTGTACTTGTGCTTGAGTTTCTTTGGTACAATTAATAGATTGTTTGAACGATCAGAGTGAGGACTACGATCACGATTACGATTACGATAGCGACTACGATTACGAACAGTGAGAATAGGATTCCAGTCACGACAAGTTGGACCTGCGAACAGAGTGGATTATCAAAGAGAATTCACGGAAATTTGAATAAGCGGTTCCCATTATACGGTCGTGAATATGTCTGGACCAATTCGTCGAAGAATTGGACTAACTGGAGCACGTCTTGTAAGGTATTTGGACCAAGGGGGAAGAAATATTGGAGAAGAGACTGTATGGGACGACCGAAGACATGGAACGACAAGGAATCGAAATAGATGTCCTTAGGAATCCAAATAGCTATTCTTAGCAATCGGATCAAACGAGGTTGTGTCCTCTTAGAAACATGCATTCGTGACTGGATGAACATATCTTAAGAAACCTGTCAGGAAAAGCCAAGGAAGAAGAAGAAAAGTTATATAAGGATTTTGCAGTAGAAGTATCTGGCTTCCTTACAATCCTTTTGAATTGCCATGATCTGGATGCACGACTAGAAGCAAAACTCAATTCAAACATTCGAATTATTGAACTACAAAAACAGAAACAACGTGAAAGGATGGCTACCCCAAGTATTGAAACCTTTCAAATGACTGTTGAAGCCGCAGCAAAGAAAGTACGCAGCACGTGCAAATGTTGAAACCTTTAATAAAGTTAAGGCTGAGTCAGACAAGGCAAAGAAATCTTTTACATCACCAAAAAATTCAACTTCCATCCTATGACGGAAATATTCTGCAGTGGCAATTATGAACTCTGGGGTATGTTTGTGTCATCAGTTACTGAGTCCATGAGCAGGATCTACCACGGATATCAAAATTCAATTATTTCACAGGGATATTCACGGGTGAAGCAGCCACCACTATTGCAGGAATCACAGTTTTAACGAGACATATGAGCTTGCATTGAGGATACTTCGAGAGACGTTTGGACGACGGGAACGTATTATTGATTTATTGTATGCTTCACTGCAAAGAATTTCAGTTGCTGGGGTTAGGGTTAGGGGCAGGGTTACGGTTAGGGAAACACGACACAACTTTGAATCTATCGAAACAATATTGCGACAACTGGAAGCACAGGGACAAGATTTCAACAATCAACGAGTGTTAGTACGGCAAATTACGAAGCTGGAGGAAGGAAAGGCACCAGCAAATGCTTGGACAGTCGAGTCTCTTCGGAAGTCAATGCGGCATTATGACTTGATACACGAGAATGGTCAAAAACATTTCACTAATTTCACCAAACGCCCTTTAGCAAAGATACCAAACAGTGGTGAGCAAAGTGCTGCAGGAAGAAAACCATACGACCTTCGTTGGAAGCATTTGCAATTTCCACAGCGAATAGAGAACAGCCATCTCTCCCGGCTGCAGGCAATGTGACCCTTTTCCATGTGTTTTTTTTTTGTTTCGGAAGTCATTACAACGAGAACTGTGACGTTTACAATACCAACTTCAACAGGAAGCAGCGATTGAGGAGTCTAGGAAGGTGCTTCATATGTCTTCGTCAGGGTCACACTTTCAGGGACTGCCCCAACATGAAGACTCAATCATGTCGACACTGCACGATAGGACATCACAATCGAGCAATATGTCCACAAAGTAAACTAAAGAAGAAAGCCGAATTGCAAGCTGTCAGTATTGTGTCAGAGCCGCAACAACTTTATGAGTCAAAGGTTGTCACACAAACGTTATCAAAAGGACAGACTGCACTGTTGCAGACTGCAAATGCAGTAATTCAAAACGCACATGCATCAACAAGTAAACGAGCCAGAATCTTCCTGGATAGTGCAAGCCAGCGCAAATTCATGAAAAAATTGGCAAAGTCACTGAGACTAAGAAAACCAAAGAAGAGAAACCTTAATAGTTTCTACTTTTGGTGCCAAGCAACCTCAGTCTTTAAACACATGCGTTGTTGAATTTGAGATGCCTGTGCATCGATCCCATGCAACTGGCAAACATGACACTCGAAGCCTACAAGGGCGATAAGAAGGTCATATCGAGAAAGATAGACGCATATTTGTTGGAGCTGTTGACCAAACGATTCTAAACAAACAAGGCGTACTACGGTGGAGCCCTCATGGCCTGGAACAAACTGGTCGAACTGTTTGGTCTTCCTGTCAACAAACGATCCAAGAAGTACCGACCGCAAGCCCCCGAGATCAAATATTACAAGTCCTCGGACGAACTCTGTTGTCGCTTGAAAGTTTCATCGCTTGCAAAGAAGCCGGTAACGAGAGTGTTGCGCTGGACAGTGAGATTGTCGAGATCCTAGATAGGTTATTGGTTGATGGTATTATCTTCAAACAGGAATACAAAAAGATTCACGAAGACTATATCTAATTCTATATATAGTGTCATGGTTTAGACGGTTCTAGCATTAGACAGCGCGGCGGCCATCTCAAGAGGTTCGAGGTCTGATTTTACCGTAGAATTACACCCAGCTTTTCTCCTCGACAAGGGTGTCGATTATATATTGGCATTGATCTCTAGTAATATATGGTATTCGTGGTGCAATATCACGGCAAAAAGATTTGTTCAAGTACCACAACGGTACAGCTTGAGGGAAATCGCTATACCACCGGGCGCTTACAACATCACCGACTTGAACTTAGAAATCAAACGAGTAATTGAATTGAAAGGTGATGATGATGATATGATTACCATACAGCCCAATTACTGTGCCCTGAAATCGCGAGTTGTGGCAATGGGAGCAAAGTCACGTTCACACTCGAGCCCGGATTGTACGATCTATTGGGATTCGACAGCGCGACCCTCGCTGCGGGTCCACACGACAGCGACAGACAAGTCAACATCACCGTTATCCACTCGGTATTAATACCATGCTCTCTCGTATCCTCTAGCTACATCAACGATAGTTCCAGCGATGTCATCTACAGCTTCTCTCCCGACAAACCACCGGGATAACACCTCTCTATCAAACAGAATAATTTGATGTACAGTCGAATGGGTAAACGAGAAGCAATCTCCAACATTACCAAACGTGTGACCGACTAGGATGGTAGGCCCATGGATTTCAATAAGGACAGAACAACTTTCTTACTACACATCAAAACTATGACACTTATAGGTATATTGACAACCATGTTGTCCAGACGCAATCTGTTGTATCGTAAGAAAATCATTGGGGGATCTCTCCTGAGAAACCTGTGGGATGTTGCCAGAGATGTTGTGAAATCGGTATCCACGATGTTTCTGAACAAAGTCAAGGATTTACTCAAATTAGGGACCAAAAAGGCTCTGATAGCAGGAAAACCTCTAGCGCTTAAAGGTAAAGACTTGGCTATATCCAAGGCGAAAGATCTGGTGACTAAGGGTAAAGACTTGGTTGACAAAAAGGCTCAAGACGTGACATAAAAAGCGCTTGCCAAGGGAGTGGCAGCCACACAGAAAGCTATGTCCAAAGTTTAGGCCTCTAAGCTGGATCAGATCGCTAGTAATATAGACCTTTCGGGTACCTTAGACAATTAAGAACGGTGACATCCAATCCTCAGGTCCAGAAAGTCTTGCAAAAGCGTATCAACTAACTCATCGATAGTCATTCTCATGCTATCTTGAGTAATAATATAATCGCGGGTAGTGGTGTCAAACGATTGCGATGAATTTTTATGTAACCTCTAAGTATAGTACGATGGAAACGTCAAAGATCGTATCCCCCTACTTTCAAGTGTTTAAGGATTCCATAGAGGACGACTCGATTTCCGAGTTCTAATACATAGAAAATCTTCCTAACGACTCCAGTGATATGAACAAACTCGGAGAGCACAAAATGGAGACTCGAGATCTGGACGAATACCTGCTTTCTCACAAAGTGATGCTGGAGGTTAGAGGTAAACTGGTCAAAGCGACCGACGATACCAACTACGCTGCTACTGATGTCATCACACTCGTCAACAACGGATGGTCGCTCTTTTGATGTATTCAATACCAAATCGACGGCCACGTAGTCGAGGACGTCAATCAATATCTACTTCAAGCCAGCACGATTATGAATTTGGTACGATTCTTGGACGACTATGGTAGAAGTACTGCGACCACTATGTGTTGGTATGGCGACACCGCTAAGAGAGGTGCTGAGCTTAACCAATTTAGTGTTCCTGGAGCAACTTTGTTACTCGAAACCGCTCGCAGCGAAGGTGACCTCGACTTTGCGGGATACACTGCCAGTATAACTGGAAACGTGTTTAGGGAGCAGCTTTTTTACCCGAAACCGCTCGCAGTGAAGGTGCCCTTGACTTTGCGTGATACACTGCCAGTATAACTGGAAAAGTGTTTAGGGCTCTTGACTTTTTTGCGAATAGACTCAGAAAATCCCGATCACAACAGGGGCTTCCGCGAACAACAATTGATCACGACGGGTGATAAAACGGTTACCATGTTTCTACCATTGAGTGCCATGTTGGGATCTCATCGTGATATCGGTATGGTTATGATGGGAGTGAGGCATGCCTGCATCATAGAAAGAAATTCGGTCAAGAACTATATCCGTGGTGCTGCCACAACTATTGATGGAGCTACAGGTAAATTCGGCATCGGGCATTTGTTCTTATGGATGCCCAAGGTTTGACGGTCGCTCTCCGTGCAGACGCAATTGGAGGCTTTGCTCATATCAGGCGCACAGCGTAGTCTCTATTTTGAGCATGTCAGAGTGTACAGAAATAAGTTTGGAGCCGCCGCATTGAGTCCCACTTGGAGAGTCACCACCGTTGTCATCGAGCAATTACCTCGACACGTCTTTGTTGCGTTTGCGTCCACCGAATGAGATGAGAATCAGAAACAGAACAACCAAGTCTTTGACAACGCCAAGCTGACACGGTCGAGTGTGCGCGTTAATAGTAGACAGTACCCAGACAGGGAGATTGAGACAAACTTTGTCAATGGCTCTGAAATTACTTTAGGGCATACCTGTTATTCCAGAAAGCGGTCAAGAACTATTTAGACACTGATTCGGGAAGCCAAGTGGCCGTCGAAGACTTTGCGTCACTCTACCCGATAATACATGTCGACGTATCCAAGCACAGAGAAAGGATGAAACGTGCACGGCCGACCTCGAAGCAAGATGGCAGTTGGCGAGCAACTTAAGAAACCTGGCTAACACCGACGATTCGGAGTATCACGTTTACTGTTTGGTACTGAGGGATCGATACATGACGTTGGAGGGGTTGAGCTGCAAGATGAATGTGATCGTTTAAAGTAACCTGTAGATATGGCCATGAGTTACGTCAAGTTTGGGTTTACTCTGACGGATAGTCAGAAGGAAGAGTTACGAAGTGCCCTTCAGAAACATACGGGCTGCACCCTACCATTATCTCACTCTCAGTCATCGGGAGGTGATGTCTTAAATATAACCAGAAATCGATACAATAAGATCACAAAGGCAAAGACCCAGAGGCGGAACATTGATTTGAAACTCTCCCCGTCGCAGATCGCAAGAATATGGCGGCTCGATCGGCTTTATAATAGCTAAAGATGCACCTAAAATCCTCAAACTTGCCCCCGCGGTGCTCGGCACTCTAGGTCTTGAAGAAGCATCAGGTGCTATCTCTGGAGCTATCAAGAAAGCTACCAGTGGTGGTGCTGTTCGTCGTGTTTTGGTTCGCCGTGGTGCTAGAAAAGCCAGTACCACGAAGGGTGGATTTCTTGGCGAGTTGTTGGCCGGCTTAGCAGGACCACTCATATTAAATACGTTGGGTATCGGTAGCGGAGTCAGCAGAGCGGGCAAAGAATTGATGTTACCGGGCTCCGTTGGCTATGGTAAAAAAAAAGAGGCGAAGACATGGAGGCCTATAACCAATTTACAGATCGACGAGGCACTCGAGAATTGTGGGGTAGACAACTATAGAGGCACCTACAGTAAAGACACCCTACCAAAAAAGCCCAAAGCCAATGAGTCTGTAGTCATCAACCTAGAAGACTACTTTGATAGTGATAGAAGCCATTGTGTGGCCATATATAACGATCCCGAGACACGATATGTGGAACACTTTGATAGCTTCGGGATGCGACATACGGAAAGTGTTTACCAGTATATGAAAAAGACAGGAAAAGGCATCGTGTACAATTCGAGCATGCTACAAGATATGAATAGTGTCCTGTGTGGTTACTATTGCTTATACTTTATAGTTTAATGTTGGCAAGGTCGCTCTATGCAAGATATTCTTCTCGAATTTGCCGAAGTGCCATCATTGAGAAACGAACGCTGTGTGGGTGGTTTTATGTAAACACTTAATATATTCGTATATATAGAACCATAGTGTCGTACTGTGTGAGGTGTAAAAGAAAGACTCCGGAAGTGAATCCAACTCCTATGCGGACAAAGAACGTTAGAATAGTGATGAAATCGACGTGCCCGGTGTCTGGAACCACAAGAACCAGATTTATGTCGAGGAAAGAAATCGAGGGTGATGGATTGGGTGGAATTATAACTACTATACCGCTTATCAGACTACTACTCGAAGGGATATTTAGTAGTTGAGCCGGAAAGGGGTTGCGTTTACCAAGCACGGTTGGTGGTAAAGAATATCGTGGACTGACCAACTAGCTAAAAATCGATCCATAAACCAGCGAAACCGCGGTTTCCGACGAGACGTGTTCGAGTGGGAGGGGTGGACGACACGTGGTCCGCAGATCTCGTCGACATGCATTCTGTCTCAAAATATAACAACAAAATCAAGTATCTTCTCAGCATCATCGATGTGTTCAGTATCTACGCGTGGTTTAGTACGTTGATAGACAAAACGGGTAAAAATGTCGTTCGTGCTTCCGACACGATACCAAAAAGGAAACCTAGTAGGTTGTGAGTGGATCGAGGTGGTGAATTTTACAATAGGACCATGGATCGCTGGCTACAAGGCAACGGCATCGAGAGATTTTCCACATACTATGACGGCAAGGCGGTGGTGGTATGGAGCCCTAAAACGAGAATGTGGAAATACATGTCGGCCAACAACATCTATAGGTACATAGACGTCTTAGGTGAATTGTTGAAGAAATACAGTACCTTATATCACAGGTCTATACGAATGAGCCCCACCAAAGCCAGCGACAAATGAAATGAATCAATCATTTGGAATAATCCGTATGGTGACACAGTCGAACCCCACAAACACGTTGTTTTGACAATGGTCAAAGTAGGTGATCGTGTTCGAATATCCAAGAAAATGACCGCCTCTGAAAAGGGATACACACCCACCTGAACCAAAGGAGTTTTCGAGATCTTCGACATACAGAACACCAACCCAGTGACCTATAAGGTCAAAAATTTGAATGGTGTGCCCGTTGGCGGATCCTTCTACGAGCCAGAGCTACAGAAGACGACCCATGGTGTGTGTCGTATCGAGAAGGTGATACGGAGAAAGGGGCAACGACAGTTCGTCAAATGGAAAGGATACCCCGATACATTCAACAGTTGGGTGGACAACCTCACCACCCTTAGATGAGATCGGCAATGGTCTCCTATAATTGCTCGTATTGGAATCGAGTTTTCTCTTTGATGGGCGCGCTTTGTTGGGCTTGGTCTGGAATACCCATATATGTAAATATCTTGGATAGGATGAAATCCAATTTGATGAGTTTTCTTTGGTGGAGATTATACCATATTCTCTCTACCTGACGAGTTCTCATCACGACCAGCCTCTTCTGATCCTCGGTGAAATTGAATCGTTGCAGTTGTTTTCTGATGTGGAATTTCATGTTGTATTTGGATTTTGGGCGGTAGTGGGCGTGCGGCCTATTTTGCAGTTGTTCTACTTTGTGGAGGAGACCACAGCTCTTGCATACGTAATCACCCTCGCACACATTTTTAAATGTACCACCACATGCACATTTTTAAGAATGGCATCGATCCATGTTAACTTTGGAAGAGGGTTGAAAGCGCAGTACCAACACTGCTCGTCGTAGTGGATGGTAGTCCCACAGTTGAGACACTGAGTAACTTCCTGGGGTTTGCGGCAGGCGCCGATGCCGTACCAATCGTCTGCTTTGCAAGTGCACAACATCTTTATATCATATAGAATTCGTTTCTCTAATTGGGCGCAACATTTTTATGCAACCTCTTTGTATATGGAGGATCTCAAACATCTGTTGCGTTTGGATGAAGAAGGGCATCTCAGTGCGGTTGCTCTCAACAAGGCCTTGAATGTCTTGAACCCACCAATCAAATAGAGTTCATCCGTCTCTTACAACTTCACGACCTCATGTATATCGGTCACAAGGCGCTCGACTCGGCATTGTGTGTTATGATACCTTCCTTCGATGATATAGATGCAGAGGAGACGATGAAACCATATGAGGAGCCTTGGTGTAAGCGGCTGCCACCAACTCCAAATCTAAGACAAATAAAATTATTCGCTATGTAGGGGCGGTTGTGATGCTGGCAGGTCTGTTCTTATATAGAGAACCAGTGACAACATAAGCGTGTACCCCAAAATTGGCCGCACATTTACACCCCAAATTGGACCTCAAAATTGACCCCAAACTGACACATTTGCACCTCAACATTGTCCCCAAACTGGCACATTTGCACCCCAAGATTGACTTCAAATTGGCGCACATTTGCACGGTCAATCTGAGTCAATATTGGCGCAGATGTAACACATTTACACCATTTCTTCGTACCGCCTTCTTCGCCATATAGCGCGGCCCATTCGATGTTGGTTGCACCCCATCTATGGCATAGAATCACGATCCTAATGTGACCGTACCTGGCGGGGTACGTCATGACAGTATCGAGGTCTTCAGCACCCCAATCGTAGCACAAACGCACTATAGATTCGTGGCCATTGCTTGCAGCACACAGCGTAGTCTGTCCGATGACGGTAGCCCCCAAATCGCGACATAGTTGCACAACAGATTCATGGCGTTTTTCTGCGGCATGCTTCGTAGCCAGTTCGATTTCTTGGGCACCCCAATCGTAACACAGACGAACTGTGGATTTGCAATCACCACTCGCGGCCCATACCATAGCTGTGTCCACGTTGGTGGCTCCCAGAAACTGTCAGCCGTTATTCGGCAACAGCAGCTAACCGACAGATTTATAGAAGGCATGCCAGAATTCGTTCGTCACGAGCTAGAACTCCACGCAGAAACCACGTGGAAAACCACAATTACAAGAGTGAACAGTTGATGCTGTTGAGTGATCGGCGTAAGACAACTGAAGGATTACAGGCCGTAGTTATTGCCGTCGATGGGAGATGTTCGCCACACCCTCCAGGCCGTGGACGTCAACAAAAGATGAGTACATTACGTAGCTAGAGAAGAGATTGGAACAATTGTAGTTACAGCGACAACAATCAACGTTTCAAGGGCAACTTATTCAACATGAATATTCAGCTTTGTCGTCAGGACGACGTCCGGCTACCAAACACGGAAGTGGTGAGCGATTGTGTTACAAGTGCAATCGGCCAGGACAACTGCAACGCGATTTTCCGTTGTTGATGTCTACACCGCCACGCGGAGGAGGGTGTTTTCTGTGGTAGACAAGGCCACATAGTTTGTGATTGTGATCAACAATGTGACCAACGATCTACAGCATCATCAGGAGACATAGATCGCCGCGGTAACCACCTGCCCACAACAGGACAGACATCTAACCGGAACACTTAAAGGAGGTTTTACCAGTTCAATGGCATGGCTAAATCGCTAGTGGTTTGCGGTCATGTGATTGGAATAGAGAGTCCGTGCTATATTGATACTTATATCAATGGTGGTTGGGAAACCGCTACGTCCGTTTTCGGTTAATGTGGATTTGCAGGCGTTCACCGAAACAAGATTGCGGCTAATGTTGATTTACTGGTCGGTTTAGACCATTGGTTAGCTCCATATTGCTTTATGGTTATACCCACAGACACAGGGCCCATATTAGGATTTGACTTTCTACTGCATCATAGAATGATAGTAGATCTGAAACGAGGACATCTGGATTGGATAGGATTATCTCTGCAACTCAAGAAAGATGTACCAGAAGAAAGGAAAGAAGATGCACAGAAATGTAGTTTGGTTTTGGAGACACAAGTGCAGACACCAAGAATCGAATGTGTGGTTACCATGGCAATAGTAATTAATAGTAATGGACAGCAGTGTTCAACTACGACTACCCAAATACTGGAGCCAAACCAAACGCAAATGGACAGTACTGGTGCTTTGATTGCCAGAGTAATGGTTCCTGAATCAAGTGCAAGTAGCCCGGTGCAACTACTGTTTATGCAAGTTTTAAGGTGCCCCAACAAGGGGACGTTATTGGGTACTGTTGTACCTGCTGATCAATGTATTTCAACAGATTCTTCCTGTACTGTCCACCAGACCTTACATGAGAAGAAGCACCACCTCGACCTTCTCAAGTATTTTGATTGATCCGCAACCCGTTTGAGCCCAGGCAAGGGAGGCCTGCTGGACAAGCTTGCAGTAAGATAACAGAGAACTATTCTCACAAGGAGACGCAGATGTAAGGAAATCCAACATCGTTGAACATGCCATACCAACCCAAGAACATAGTCCTATCAATCAACGACAATAGCGATTACCTCAATCATTAAAGCCATTGGTGCAGCAAGAAGTTCAAGGCATGTTACGAATGGGATTATCACTCTATCAGCCAGTCCTTGGTGCGATTTTAGTGAGAAAGAAGGGTAGAAGTTATCGACTTAGTGTTGATTACCGGTCCTTAAACATCAATGATGCCTATCCCCTATCTCAAGTGGATGAGACGCTAGATTCTAGCAATGCTTGTCAGTTTAGATTTGGCCAACGGCTATTGGCAAGTTGAGGTTGACTCGAGAGACAGGCGGAAAATAGCTTTATCAACACCACATGGCCATTTGGAATTTACGGTAATGCTGTTTGGGTTGTGCAATGCCCCTGCGACCTTCTAACGGTTAATGGAATATGTGTTAGCTGGACTACAGTGGGAACATTGCTTGGTTTACCTAGATGACATAACTTTTTTTCAGCAGTATTCGATAAACATATCGCCAGGCTGTCAGAAATTTTTGATCGGTTACGCAATGCAAACCTCAAGCTGAAGCCTAAGAAACGCTGTTTGACGAGATCAAATGTCAATTATCTAAGACACATCGTGTCTAGAAGAGGGTTAGAAGCTGAGAAAGCAAGGTGCAAGTAGTTCGTGTTTATCTAGGGATTACAAATGCGACTGAGGTGCGCAACTCTTTGGGGTTAGTAGGCTACTACAGACGGTTTATACAAGGGTTCAACAATTTCAAACCCTCTGTTAACCTAGAGCGACGTGCGACCCAATTTTACTGGGGTGAAGACTGTAGGGCAGCCTTCAATGAGTTGACAACAGAGCTGACTACTGTTCCCATTCTTGCATTTCCAAGTTTGATGTTCAATTCATTTTGACGACGGATGCAAGTAACCATGGTCTGGGTGTAATACTTTCTCAGAAGTACGGGTGAGGAGTATGTAGTTGCGTATGCCAGTATAGTACTGCACAAAGCAGAGCTTAGCTACTTCCGACCATACTTGTTTGGAAGATCGTTTGTGTTGACCACAAAACATTGTCCGTGAACGTAGCTCAAGACCAACAAGAAACCACGAGGAAGTTTAGCAGGATGGTTATTGTACCTGAGTGAGTTTGACTAGTCTATCCAACATCGACCAGGCAGGCAGACAGAATACAAGTGCCGATGCACTCTCTCGGCATGCACCAATTGCACAGAAGGAAGAATTCTAAGAAGGAAAATCTCGATGACGATTCGAAGACATCTCGACACCCGTGGTTAAGTTAGCCATTGCTGTTGGACAATGCCCCACGTGGACAAGATCCGAAATGACTGAGATGCAAGAAGACGACCCAGTCATTTACCAAGTTTTCAAGTATTTTCTTGCCTATTTACTCGTACGAGGACCCTGGCGTACTAGTCAGCAGTTGTGTGCTTTTTGCAAAGTCTGACACCAGCTCGCAATAGAAAATGGCAATGGTGAAGTGCGTCACCAGCTCACAATAAATCCCGTCTCAGTGAATTGAAGACAGTCCAAGACTGGTGGTTTCAAGATGCTTGATTCCAAAGGTGTTGCATAGTCTGCACATCCAAAGTGGACACTTCGCAGTCGACAAGACAATAGAAATGGTCTCGGAGATTTGCTGGTGGCCAGGATACACTAAGCAAGTCCAGACCTATATTTACACGTGTCAACGGTATGCCAGGAAAAAGCAACCCAAGAATCCGATTCAAGCTGACCTGCAATCGATTCCTATAGGCGGTCCAATGGAAATGTTGGCCATGGATTTTGTTGGGCCACTACCAACAAGTAACGGGGAATAAATACATCCTAATAATGGCCGACTACTACACTAAATGGGTGGAGACATTGCCACTTTCTGAGCAACGAGCAGAATCAGTGGCAATTGTTGTCGTCCAGTAGGTTATTTTCCGTTATGGAGTTCCCGCAATCATCCACAGTGACAGAGGAGCAAATTTCGAAGGAAGAGTGATGCATGAAGTCTGCAAGCTACTTGGGACGAAGAAGACTATAACCACCTCTTATCATTCTCAATGTGATGGACTAGCGGATGAATAAAACGCTCATTGAGGCGTTGTCAAAATATGTCAAAGAGAACTAGACCGAGTGGCTGTCTTTAGTACTTAAAACAGTGAAACATGCATCCACCGGAGAAAGTGTACACGAGTTATTGTTTGGAAGGAGAGCAAGACTTCCAATTGATATTGAGCTTGATATAGGATTACCGGAAGAGCAATCTACTACACATTTGGCAAAGATCTGAGAGATAAACTACAAATAGCACAAGAAATAGGGAACGAAGAAACAACCAGGCACAGCATAAAGAAATAAAAAAGTCTTTAACCCGAGGAATAAAGAGACAACAAAGTGTAGAGAAGGAGACTATGTGTGGCTATACAGTCAGGCGGTTAGGTCTTTCAACAAAGTTGTCAAAACTTTCTACTTGTCCGTTCAAGATCCTGACGCTCCACAGTTACAAAAATGTCTCTATCGACAAAGAGGTCGACCACAACGAGTCCATCTGAATACGTTAAGGCTTCACTACCAACGACCCATGGATTTTGCAGGATCCAGAGATGATATCAAATCAACAACAGAACAAACAGACAACCAAACTAAGATTTTCATTGCCTTATCTTAATGGCCATGAGCGTGCGACGAAGGAACTAGACATCCGTCACGAGATTGTTAAGCTGTCCGACGCGAGTACACCAGAGGTTGACAAAGAAGTCGCGCAGCCAGAGCCAGGGCTAGAGATGGCACATTTGGTTCGTCCTCATCGGAATCGGCGACCACCTGGCTGGATGAACCAAGATGAATGTGAGTTAGACTGTTACCTTTACTCACGAAGACGTGTTTTCGAATAAGGCGGGACAGGGATGCCGGTCCAATTTTTGCCCGGTGCCAAAAATGTGGCCCCAATAGCGTTTTCGGTGCCACTGTTAATATCAATATTAAAGACAATTCAAATTAATATCAATGGCAATGTAATCAGTTTTCTATTTCAACAATAAGCATCACTAAAGGACATTATTATTCAGCACCTTATCAAAAGGAAATGTGTCCATTCCTCTACTGTCTGAAGCTATCGCCATAATCGCGTTTATCGTACGTTGACCAAGCCTATTGCGAGAACAATTCTTTGTTATATTCATCAAGCTAAATCCACGTTCAGCTTCAACGCTATCCGGCGCTAAGGAATACAGGAGAAGGGCCAACTTGCCTATTTCACAGTAGTTCTCGCACAAAACTATGGTTTAATAACTTACAAAATTCAAAGTACTGTATAATTAGAAATATTAATTATTAGCAGTTGCTTTGCTCCTGGGGCCACATTTTTGTTGGCTGGGGCCACATGTGGCCCCATCTCCATAGCAACGACATCCCTGCGGGAGGAATGTAGCAACTGTGTAGCGTACTAGCTATACTTAGCGTACGTTAGTTGACGTCATTGTATAAGCGACTGTATAACTTGTGAATTTGCTAGACTTAGCGCGCTATTGTGTAATATCGCGTATTGTATAGTACGATGTATCATAATTGAGTTCAAGTTCACTACTTAGTGTAGCACTTGGAATAGTCTCAAGTGCGTCTTGTAAACCAGCGTCTGCTTGGATTGTATTACACGAGAGAGTGCAGTATAGCACGGAAGCGTCTAGATAGTAGTACAACGTATTTCACAGAACGTAGCGTCTAGGCGGTGCTACACTTCTAACAACGGTACGTCTCTGCAGAACCCTGCAACTATGGCAATTTTGCATAGACTTTGGAAGTCTGGGAAGTTACAATACGACACAACAATTATGACCAAACAGGCCTATCAACGTAGCGTTGCGAAAGAGAGGTGTCTACATATATTGTCTTCTATTTCAAGTAGGTTGCGCTCTAAAGAAAGCGGGGCGAAATCATGTGTGCAAGTCTGCTTTTTATAACCTTTATAACACTCTTTTAGCATTGTACATTAGTACTTGTAACATTCGTAACTAGTATGCTATCAACTAGCTGCTGATTTGCAAAGAAAGTAGTCCCAAAATATCTAAAATATTTAAGATGTACAATTAATGGATATTCGACCAACGAACGAGTTTGTAGGAATTACTGTCACGTTTCATTGGCTGACGGTCTTGCTGAGCTGATCAGTTCTTTTGTCTAGACCCATTGTGCTGTTGTTTGCAACGAGACGGATGAGGAAGTTACCAAATAACTATTGCAATTATTTCAACGTTGTCTAATAGACAAACTCTATATATATTTTGAATTGCACATGCCGTTTAAGTGCATAAGCTCTGACGTTTGTGGTGGGTCAATTTGCCAGCATCTTGAATTTTTCAGTCTACACGCAGAGCAAATTCTTGTAATGCGTGTACTTCGTGAGCAGGGAATGTAGACATGAGGATAAGAACAATTTTGAGGCAAATTGACTTGAATTGCTTCCATTTTTGTGCAATATACTCGGGTATTTGTAATACTTGGTTTTACCACTAGTGCAAGATCCATCTGACCTCTAGTCCACTTCCTAATTGTCTTGATGATATTGTTTGGTGATGGGTATTGCCTGCAGTGTTTTGATTGTTCTAAGAGAAAGCTGACTGTCAATCCAATATTTACAAACGTGCAATTTTTTCTTCCTCTGCTGAAAATGTAGTAAACTTTAATACTCCAAAAGCATCCTAGGAATACGTGCAGCCTCTGTCGCAAGTTTTCAGATAATTCCACTGCCTATAATAGAACACAGTAGTCAGTTTTATTACAATAAATAGTTAGTTATAAATAACAAAGAGTTTTGATTTGAGAGAAGTCTTACACTTCGATTCAAGCGTTGTAGTAAGCATGAACTATTCAGCTTCTGTTTTATCAATAGACAAACTGCATCCGGATGAGGTTCTAATAACATGAAAGTTGCCACTTTTTAGTGCAAATCACAGATTGTAAAGCCCAATTTATTCTTACCAGTTGTTGTCACAAAAACAAAGCAAGAAGCTTTAGTTACTATTGAGTTATTCAGCAGTCCAATTTTCTGTGTTACGTGTAGGATTTTGTGCTCACCGGTGGTATTTATCAGACCAGAAACCTTATAAATGCTATTATTAATAGCTTCTACCATTCCCCAAGAAGGCTCAAGTTGAATATCTGGAAGAGGATTGTTACTGGATATTTTGACAGTCACATTAATCGTTTCTTCATTAGACTCCACTGTAATATTGGATGGATAGACAGTGCATGTAATAGGTTCTAAAATCAAATATTGATACGTTATTATTAATTCTTTAAACACTATAATAAATTCTTACTGTATGTTTTTACAAAGAAAGTCTTTCGCTCTATTGGTCCACTATGATGGTTTTGGGCCTCACAATAGTACCTGCTGAAATCACTGCTACTTGTCTGATTGACTATCATTACGTCTCCTCTAAAGATTTCAATCGTCTTTGATTTTGTTTGTTGATACCAAGTAACTTTTGGTTTGGGATACACATAAGACTTCACTCTACAAGAAAGTTGGATCTCCTCATCTGCTGATTGAACGAGAACTTTAACTTTCTTTGAAGAAACAAACTCAGGAGATACTAGTGCAGACAGTATTATTAACATGCGTTTGCTCAGAGTCTTTTAATTTCACCAGTAGACACATCACAATTACATGATTATAGATTAAGAATAATTTTACCTCCTAGCTCTACAGATGATGAGTTTTTAGTTTCAGGGTCTTGGCATGTGTACTTTCCAGTAAACTCGATAAGAAACCTGCATACAATAATCGAAGTCGGGCGAACTATCATAGCATCGTCATTCGTGCATTGTGCACCGCCTGTAGTATTGAGAACACGTTCGATGCTTTCTCGTTTCCATTTCCACACCATCTGTCTTGCACGACCTTCGCAGTGAAATCGGAATGAAGAATTTCGATTGTCCGCTGTGACATACCATCCGTTCTCCGGAATAATTCTTACACCATCTAAACAGCAACGACGTTGTTATTGCTGCTCGACTATTAACATTAAATTACTTGAACATATACTAGCGTATTAAATATAATCCGTTCTAGATTGATTCGGTAATAGAAAGAGGCCCTAGGCCATCGCGAGAGGCAATCCCCTTTTTCTTCCCTAAACTCACCTGAGAAGACAAACAGCAACAGTATGCAATAGATTTGCATCTTGGCAACTGTCGGACGCGCTCAAACGACCGGAAGCGTCAAAATGTGTGGTACTGCATCTTAAGTAGACCACCAGAGTAGTTTCAGTTTTACTCCAAACGTTTTGCTTCAATTCTAATTCAGTGTGTTGCTAAAGTAATGGTTAGCTAACAAACTTCTTTTATAAAGTTGAACCGTTTTACACACAAACAACTATTTATTTAATATATGCAAAACTTTTGGGGGGCTGTCGACCTCCCAGGTTACCAAACATAGATACACGCATAGCTGTTAAACACTTTCAAACTCCCCGTTGGCAAGTAGCGTGACTCTAAACACAGTGTCTCCTTGTTCTAGCTTCAAAGAAATTGTTCAAGGAACAGGTTGCGCATATGAAGCTGTTTGCAACGTTAACGCTATTGTTTGTAGGTAAGCTGATGTAATTAATCATATTTCTGATCAGATATTGACGGAATGGTTCCAGCAAGTAACTTTTAGTTGGTGATTGGACAGCCTTGTAATTGATATGCCTTTACATGGACTCATTCCTTTTGACTGCTACCACGCTAATGGCGCAGATAGGCGTGTACGGTATCTTGTGTCGTTCTGACAATCTACACAACATCGCCATGTAGTCTGCAGTGCGGTTATTTCTTGCACATTATAAAGTGATCATTTTAAGTTCTGCAACTTTTGTGCTTTTGCACACTGTTTGCTAAAACTACTAGACAGTAGGTCTGGCAAGAGTCAAAGGTCACTTTCTGCAACAAATTAGAGTGTTACGTCCTACTTCAACTGCAAATCGAGTCGATTGACAAGTTGCATGGTCTGCATGTTTTGAACTTCAAAGTGAGGTGGTCAATTGGAATCCGAAAGTTTCACCCCGCTCTCTATCACTTTCGCTTGTGAGCACTTGCAGTACAGAAGTACAGTCGTTTATGTCACAACAGCTCAAGACAACAAATAGTAAATCTAAACGAATATCTGCGATAAGGTTCTCTTCGTTTTGATATAGCAAGTAAAACATGTGACTAGTGCATGAACATGTGATTGAGATGGGGTACGCCTTAGATCTTTTGTATCGATCTAGTTTTATCTTACTCTTTTGATAAATTTATGAATACAGAGAGAAATGTTTCTTATGCTGAATTGCAGTATACATGTGTTTACACAGCAATTTTTGCCACCTCAAATGCAGATGTCATCGTCTACCCCTCCCACTACGTTGCGTTACACCCAACTCAACAAATTCGGTTCCAATGTTACTATAAAGGAAAGCCGTCTGTTGAACATTCAACTTATTGGATTCATAATGACAAAGTGTTACAATGCAATAAGCAGCAACGTCTCATTGGCTGCAGGGACACTCTCATAGTATCTGAGTTTCGCTTCTCTGATTCTGGCCGCTATTACTGTCACGTCAATGATACAGAACTCTTGTCAGTTGGCGAGACAGAAATCAGAGGTAACGTCTTACGTCAAATTGTTTGTCCATGCATGTAAGCAAATTAGGGCAAATTTTCTATTTTAGTTCCAGTAGAATTTGAGACGACGGGTGTCACGACTATTAGAGTATCCCGTCAACAATTGAATGACTCTCTTCCCGTCGTGCTTACTTGTCCCGTGACGAAATGGTCATATCCAAGACCTTCTGTCTTATGGAGAAGGCAGAGGGAAATGCTATCAATTGGAGACGTTTATCAGTATGTGGTAAGTAATGTAAGCCAACTAGGCATAGTGGATTGTGTAGCGTACAACGGCTATGGAGGACCTAAAGTCAAACGTTTCAATCTTGTTCATGACAATACTACGCAAAGCGTGAAGACAAGCTCTTCGTATGAAAACGACATTTCAACAGAGTATACTCCTTATGTTGCTGCCGTTCCATCATTTACACAGTCCGAAATATGCTGTGTTTATTTCTATCTAACAACTGTTATTGTCACCTTCATTTTGACTAATTATTTTTAATGCTGTCAATTTTCTATCGAAAATTGCAGCTGCATACGTACTCTTTTGAGGCATTTGGCCTTAGACCCTGTCGAAGTATTTTAGAATTATTCAAATTACATTAATAACAATAATTAAATATGCTATTGCACTACTCCTATTTAGTACCCTAAGGCACAAGACGGTACCAAAGTACTGTAAACGCAAGACTGTAGTAGTAGAGTACTGCGCATCATACTGAAAACTGCAACAACAAGTAATCTGCTTTTTGTAGTCACTGTCTATAGTAAAGCCATGGTTTCGTCGTCAAAACAATCAATCATTGTAAAGGTATTAAGAAAGACTCACCAATACACAAAAATCGTTGAGTATACATACCAATATAGTAGTCTGTTCCCATGTATCCTGTGCATGCAAAATAGAGTTGCAGCTAGACACAATAGGTTTCAGTTTCTCGCCTTATCTAAAATTTTTGCCATCGTTTTTTCCTCTTTAGGTATTCTATGCAAACTAATTTGCCTGTTTTAATTTATATCGCACTACTAGCTATATATGTTTGATCGAGATTGCATGCAGTTCTGCATTTGTGTCGCAAGTGTAAGCGACATCAAAAATTTTGTGTAATGGCATTCATTAAAATATTCATCAAATGCATTGATAATTGCATGATATCGTAGTATTATCTGATAGCTCACGTCATCAATCACTTTCACCTAAGTGGAATGAAAGCGGCCGCTTTACCTTCTCATCCTTATCCGCCTTAGAGCATTCGTTATTTGCATTAGATGAGGACACTTGTTGAGCTAAGTAGAAGAGCTTCACTCGACATTTCTGATACTTTGTCTGTTACCACTCAACACTAGTTAGAAAACAGATTTAGCCAACTAAGCATTTAACTATATACTTTGAACAGCATTAATTGTATGGCCTATACTTACCTATTCTCTTGCTGCATCGTCAATTTTTCATATGAAAACCAAACATTTTGAGTATATCTTTTCAACATGTTTACACTTGATCAATTTATACATATATCCGATTTCCGTCTAATTTCTAAACTGTTTCACAGTTCACGAGTTCCAGTTGTAACATGGTCATTTTTTCTTAACAACTTGCCTTATCTAAAATCTTTCTTTTTGTTGTCAAATAAGAGCCATTGTTGTCATGTTGCTGTCTTATTTTTACTATTTTTATTACGTAAACGCAAAACTGTAGTTGTGTTTGCTACTTTACATTACAAAGTTTACGTTATACTAGTTTAAGGAGTCATGGCAATATGCCAACTGCTTTGACGTTACTGAAAGCGTGCGTTTTGTCTGATGTTCTTCTATTTATAAATTTCTTAGCAAATGGGTGTTGGGAAACAATACCCTATTATTTGCCAAAATTTCATATGCTATTAATCAGTTAATTAATGGCTATTGTCAACTCTATAGGTTACGTCGCTCCAGTTACTAGAAAGCTACGTCGCTAAAATGGAAATCGAGCTAGTATAACTTGACTACATATTGACTCCATATATAAATATGCCATAAAATGCCAAATTTGTATATATATAGTTTGTTTGTCACAAACAGAAACTAGCACCTTAAGTGTACACAAGCAAATTCATAAGAAACGTTATCTCTATTTCATCTTGAAAACGATTATATCTTGTCATCGGAATCGCATAAATTGCATTTGATCACAGAAATCAATATCCTGTCTTTGGCAACCGACACTTTAACTAACGGTGTCGAGCTGTGCGACGAGTAGCAGCAAGGTAGGTACTGCGAGAAGACACAAGCGGTGGACACCGGAACATGCAGAGTGCACAAACCCGAAGACTATTTACATCGTCCGTACGCGGACTCTCACCTCTACCGAATCACTTTACTTTTCAAACCCAATGACTACCCCATGCAGCCAAGACAAAAGCAACTTAATTAATAGTTAACTCTATACATGCATGTGCATATAAATTGTATAGGCAAGAACGCTACACACGACTTGTTCTCAGCAGCCAAATTAGTGTCAGCAACAAAAATGGATTAGACATTCGACAACCTGATTGCAGTTTTGCTTAAGATAGCTCTGCATGACTCAGGACATGTCGATGTCACGTTGTTGAGACTACGTCTACTTCAGAAACGCGAAATAATAGAAGTCTTGATGCATGGCTTACAATAAGTCAATTAACATATTACTGATGTTCTAGGGCTTGCTGGAATGATCTGTTGGTACAGGTATACATTGTAGCTATTCGTTGCACTAATTGTGAATGTTTTATCCTGATATTTTTTACACTAATAAGCAAATTGAATCCGCAATGACACACATACAAACAAACAAACACGCACAACACACACGAACGCACGCACGCAACTGTTCACTGCCCTGCCTATGATCAGCTTGCCGTAACCGTCCTGTCTTCTGACAAAATGATGTCTAATTTTCTTTCAATTCTGTCTAATTTGGTCCCATTATCAGATGCTGTTGTGGCAGCTTCCATTGCAACACTCGTTTGCATATCTGCACTGTCTCTAATTGCTTTAGAGCTTGCACTGTTCCTGAACAAATTAAAATAAAACTTATCTTGTTAAATTGTAAAACATCATTTAGCACAAAACAGTTAATTACAATTAATAAATGCAAATTTATAGTAAATTTAGTTTTTGCCGATTTACATGCATTTTTGCAGACAGCGCTACAAATGACCAATTTTGTGTTTGTCTTAATTTTTAAAGTACTTGAGTACTGTCGCGTGTGCATCTGTAAGCCTGTCTGTAAGTGTGTGTGTGTGTGTGTGTGTGTGTGTGTGTGTGTGTGTGTGTGTGTGTGTGTGTGTACGTGCGTGCGTGCGTGTGTGTGTGTACGTGCGTGCGTGCGTTTGTGTGTGTGTGAGTGTGTGCGAGAAAGAGAGAGAGAGAGAGAGAGAGAGAGAGAGAGAGAGAGCTGGAAAGCGCTAGAGGAGCTTGGCGTACATAAAGAGACAATTCAAAATAATCAAGTGATTCCATCAAGACATGAAGGCAAGAACTCGTTTAGATGAAACAATGCTAGAGGAGATTGAGATTCGGAATGGTCTGACACAAGGTTGCTGCATGGCTTTAGTGTTGTTCAATTCGTACACATATTTGGCTGTAGAGAGGTTGTTGAGTTAGGGTGGAGAATGAGTGGGATCACCATCAAGTCTAGAACAGGCTAGGACAAGAAATTGTTCTGAAGGTTTAGTAGGAGCGTACACTAGATGAGGGTAACGAAATGGCAATTTGCTATGACTCGGCTCTTCTTTCATTAAGATTAGGTGTAGAGAGGGCAGTAATGGAATACCAACAAACAAGTAGTGATTTCGGGTTGAATTTTAGCATCTCCAAGAGCAAACAAATGGTAACAGGAAGTCTGGTTGAGGAAAGTGACCGTGCGCCTGTTGCGCTTGAAGGAGGAGACACTAAAATGGTAAATTGGGTTTTATTATCTTGGGTAAGTCATTACCAGTTCTGGACGATTGACTGTGGAGATGTAGACAAAGGGTGGCTCAAGCGTCAAGGACCATCGGAGCTTTGAGAAAAGCTGTCTTTATTAATAAAGACGCTAATTAAGATAACAATAAAGAAGAATATCTACAATGCGAGTGTTATTTTTGTGCTTCTTTAGGGGCAGAATGTTGAGACATTTTCTCAGACAGCAAGAAAAGAAGCTGAGCACCCTTCACCATCGATGTATTAGAAGTATCTTAGGCATTTTCAACAGGCGACAGTTGTCTGAGCATATCACAGTTGCAGAAGTGAAGAGGAGGTGATAAGATGAGGAAATGGCGTTTTAGAGAGTGGAAAAGAAAAATTGGAATGAGTGGACACCCAGAAAAGAATGCCAGACTATAGAATACCGAAATCAACGAAATTTGGATGGTTGCCTCAACCCCGCCCTAGATGTGGTCCAAAGAAGAAATGGAAAGATGTGATAAGAAGACACTTTATAGATATTGAAGTATTAGAGAAGGAATGGTATGAGGAGGCTGTGAGGTTGAGAGCGGAGTGGAGTACATTGTGTCGTGATGGTTTGCAATGTTGGACAGAGAGAGAGAGAGAGAGAGAGAGAGAGAGACTGCGGGTACGTGCTCCAGTGGCAGTCAGAGATGTTATGTGAGGTGTGCTCCAGGACCTTTAGACGACAGTGTCTTAAGGCAAGACACAAATGTGTAGATGAGAGACAAAAACCTGTAGGAGAACAGCAAGGTGCTGTCCATTGCCATCATTGTTTCAGATGGTTTCGAAGTAGAGGAGGGCTGACGGTACATATATACATATGCCTTTGCATGTTGATGGAACGTGCACGTGAATTTCACCAACCACTCTTCTTGTGTTTTGTTGACCTAAAGAAAACATATGACTCAGTTAACCGTAAAGCCTTATGGTCTGCTCCAGAGTTGTGTTATGGCT